>NC_081403.1:306103-326103 GCF_030684315.1 Stegostoma tigrinum
AGAGAAAACGAGGGGAGAGAGAGAGAAAACGAGGGGAGAGAGAGAGAAAACGAGGGGAGAGAGAGAGAAAACGAGGGGAGAGAGAGAGAAAACGAGGGGAGAGAGAGAGAGAGAAAACGAGGGGAGGAGAGAGAGAGAAAACGAGGGGGGAGAGAGAGAAAACGAGGGGGGAGAGAGAGAAAACGAGGGGGGAGAGAGAGAAAACGAGGGGGGAGAGAGAGAAAACGAGGGGGGAGAGAGAGAAAACGAGGGGGAGAGAGAGAAAACGAGGGGGGAGAGAGAGAAAACGAGGGGGGAGAGAGAGAAAACGAGGGGAGAGAGAGAAAACGAGGGGGGAGAGAGAGAGAAAACGAGGGGAGAGAGAGAGAAAACGAGGGGAGAGAGAGAGAAAACGAGGGGAGAGAGAGACAAAAAACGAGGGGAAGGGAGAGAAACAGAGAGGGAGGGAGTGAATAAGGCCAGAGAGATGAAGAGGACGAATGGAAGAGAAACAAGTGGAGGAAGAAAGAGAAAGGAGTTGATTGAGATGGAGAAACTTGCACGGGGAGGGTTGAGTGCGAGAGAGAGCCGGGGGGGAAGTGGAGACAGAGAGAGAGAGACAGGGATAGAGAGGAAAACTCCCTCCAGAGAGGGTGAGAGAAAGAAAGGACAAGGGGGCGAGAGGGAGAGAAAGGTTGACGAACAGACATAGAGACACAGACAAATGGAGGGAGAAGGTCAAAGACAAGAGGAGGGAGACTGAGTGAAGGGAAGGAACCGAGGGCCTGTTTGTGCCGTACAGTCCTACGAGTGGAGGGTGGAGAAGTGAAGGGGAGACAGAAGGAGGCGGAGAGACAGAGAAATGAAGAAGGGAAGCCACCTGAGGGTGGAAGCGAGGATGGGGGCAGGGTGTCTGCAAGGCAGTGAGGTAATGAGACAGAAAGAGTCCGGGGGGGGGGGTTGTCAACAGGAAAGGTGGTTGAGCAGAGGTGGGACAATCAGCATCCTTTTGCCTGGCTGTTGGCTACCGTTCGTCTGGTCGTCTTCACCAGTTGGACGTGGAGCGCTGTTCCTGCGCCTCTGCTTCCTCAACAACTCTGCCGTCAAACTCAGAGGCACATCATCGTCACTGGACTCTTCCTCCTGGGATGAAGACAAACAAAGGAAAAAATAAACTCAACACAGCCCAGACTCCAGGGTCAATGGCTGAGCCACGGGAAGGGACTGCCGCGGAGCAGGCACTGTCCGACGGTCAGCGCTGAGGGAGCGGGCACTGTAGGAGGGTCAGTGCTGAGGGAGCGGGCACTGTAGGAGGGTTAGTGCTGGGTGCGGGGGCACTGTCGGAGGGTCAGTGCCGAGGGAGCGGGCACTGTTGGAGGAACAGTGCCGAGGGAGCAGGCACTGTCGGAGGGTCAGTGCTGAGGGAGCAGGCACTGTCGGAGGGTCAGTGCTGAGGGAGCAGGCACTGTCGGAGGGTCAGTGCTGAGGAGCAGGCACTGTCGGAGGGTCAGTGCTGAGGGAGCGGGCGCTGTCGGAGGGTCAGTGCTGAGGGAGCGGGCGCTGTCGGAGGGTCAGCGCTAAGGGAGGGGGCGCTGTCGGAGGGTCAGTGTTGAGAGAGTGGGCACTGTCGGAGGGTCAGTGCTGAGGGAGCGGGCACTGTCGGAGGGTCAGTGCTGGGTGAGGTGGCACTGTTGGAGGGTCAGTGCCAAGTGAGCGGGGACTGTCGGAGGGTCAGTGCTGAGGGAGCGGGCACTGTAGGAGGGTTAGTGCTGGGTGCGGGGGCACTGTCGGAGGGTCAGTGCCGAGCGAGCAGGCACTGTTGGAGGAACAGTGCCAAGGGAGCAGGCGCTGTCGGAGGGTCAGTGCTGAGGGAGCGGGCACTGTCGGAGGGTCAGTGCTGAGTGTGGGGCGTTGTCGGAGGGTCAATGCTGAGGGAGGGGGCACTGCCGGAGGGTCAGTGCTGAGGGAGGGGGCTCTGTCGGAGGGTCAGTGCTGAGGGAGGGGGCTCTGTCGGAGGGTCAGTGCTGAGTGTGGGGCGTTGTCGGAGGGTCAATGCTGAGGGAGGGGGCTCTGTCGGATGGTCAGTGCTGAGGGAGGGGGCTCTGTCGGAGGGTCAGTGCTGAGGGAGCACCGTGCTGTCAGTGGAGGGAGCGTCCTCACCAACCTCATTTTCAAGCAATGCTTTTTCGACTGCTCTCTTTAACTGTAGCTTCTCTTCCTTGGTGAGGGAATCTTTATTGAGGTGTTTCCTGAACTTCTCCTTCACAATCGCATGGGTCAAGTCACTGGTGGAACAAAGAAAGCTGTGTTGGTCATTAAAAGCCCGGGTCCCCTTTTCTCCTCTTACCCCGCGGATACCTGCAAATTGTGCCCCTTGACCATTTCTGCAAAGCTTCGTCTCCTCCAAGTCTCAACCTGTGTCCACAACTGACCGCCCCACCTTCCTCCCTCACCACACACACGCGCACGCACGCACACACACACACACACACACACACACACAGATACACACGCATGCGCACACACACACACACACACACGTAGATACACGCACACATAGATACACACACACACACACACACACACACACACACACGTAGATACACACGCACGCGCGCACGCGCACACCACACACACACACACACACACACACACACGTAGATACACACACACATGCACGCACACACACACACACGTAGATACACACGCACGCGCACACACACACACACACACGTAGATACACACGCACGCGCACACACACATACTCACACACACACACTCACACACACCCACACGTAGATACACGTACACACACACACACACACACACGTAGATACACACGCACGCACGCGCACACACACACACACACGCGTAGATACACACGCACACACGTAGATACACATGCACACACACACACACACACACACGTAGACACACACACACACACACGTAGATACACACACACACACGTAGATACACACACACACACGTAGATACACACACACGCGCACACACACACACACGTAGATACACATGCACGCGCGCACACACACACACACACACACACGTAGATACACACGCACGCACGTGCACACACACACACACGTAGATACACACGCACGCACACACACACACACACCCACACGTAGATACACACGCGCACGCGCACACACACACACGTAGATACACGCGCGCGCACACACACACACACACACACGCACTCTCTGCCACACACATGCGTGCGCGCACCCAGCCCCACCCTCCTCCAGCACCACTTCCCTCTGCAAGGTCAGAGGGAGTGGGTGAAGATGCTGTGCCAAACATGACCCCAAACTAAACTGATCCCTTCTCCCTGCCCTCAGTCAATACATCGCCATTCCTTCCATATACATGTGTTTATCTAAAAGCTCATTAAATGCCTCCTATCATATCTGCCTCCACCAGTACACCCTGGCAGTGCGTTCTAGGCTCCTACCACCATCTGTGCATAAAAAACTCGCCCCTCACATCTTCTTTGAGCTCCCCACCCCCTCACTTTAAATGCGTACCCCCCCTAATATTCGACATTTCAACTCTGGGGGAGAAAGATGCTGACCATCAACCCTATCTGTGCATCTCATAATTTTATAGTCTTCTACCAAGTCCTCCCTGAGCCTCTGCTGCTCCAGAGAAAACAATCCAAGATTTTCTAGAGATAACGCAGTGTGGAGCTGCAGGAACACACAGGCCAGGCAGCCCATCAGAGGGGCAGGAAAGCTGACGTTTCGGGTAGGGAGTGTCCCGGATGCTGCTCCTCTGATGCTGCCTGACCTGCTGTGTTACTCCAGCTCCACGCTGCGTTGTCTCTGATTCCAGCGTCTGCAGTTCTTGCTACCTCCAGCCTCTCCTTAGAGCTCACACCCCTCTAATCCAGGCAGGATCCTGGTAAACCTCTTCTGCACCCTCCAAACCCTTCCTGGAAGGTGGCGACCAGAACTGAATGCAATACTCTAAGTGTGGCCTAACCAAAGTATTATAAAGCTGCAACATGACATCGTGACTCTTGTACTCCATGCCCTGACCTATAAAGGCAAGCATTGCCATACACTGCCATTACCACCCGGTATAGTTGTGTGGTTACTTTCGGGGGCTATGGACTTTAGCCACAAGATGGATTTTCCAGGAACAAAAACAGAAGTTGCTGGAAAAGCTCAGCAGGTCTGGCAGCATCTGTGAAGGAGAGAACAGGGTTAACATTTCGGATCCGGTGACCCTTCCTCAGAACTGATTCAGTTTACAGACTCGCCTGTGTCAGCTGTTCACCACAGGAGATGAACCCGACAAAAGCTAAGCACTTCATTATCAAGAAAGTGACATTTATGACGATATTTAGTGAATGTTTAAGAATAATTTACAACAACAATCAATACTGAGATCTAATTACATAGAACATAACAGCGCAGAACAGGCCGTTCGGCCCTGGATGTTGCGCCGACCTGCGACCCCCCCCTACACAATGTTTAACTGCTTTAAACAGAAATATTTAACTAGAATTAAGGAAACATGACGAATAATGTTAACTTTTTAACATGCAATATTATTCACTTATACTTAACAATAATATATAATATTATTTTAACAACACTAATAACGATATTTAATTGTATTTAACAATGCACAATAACAATAGTATTTAATCACATTTGCCAACAAACAATAACAACACTATTTAAAGATATTAACTAACACACTGATGACGATATTTAATAACATTAACCAAAATATAGTAACAACCATATTTACCAATATATAAAAACGGTGACGTTTAATGACAAAATATCTCATTACAACCATAATATTTACCAGTATACAATACTCACACCATTCAATCGGAGAATACATAATTATAGCGACAATATTTGCTGATTTATGATAACTACGGAATTGGAGAACGGAATATTTAATTGTAACAATAATACTTACCGAATACGCAATGTCGATGACAGTTAACAGCGGAATATATAATTACAATGATAATACATACACATATATGACAACAGCAATATTTAATGACAGAAAATGTAAAGACAATGACAATATTCCGTGATATACAATGACGACAGCACTTAATGTTAGAATACGTAACTACAACAATCTATTTAACAACATTGAGTAATAACAGTACTTAATGTCAGAGTATGCAATTATAAAGACAATATATACCTCATGCAATAACGACAGTATGTAATGATTGAATACATGCCTATGACTACAACACTTCCTGATATATGAAAACAACGGTATTTAATGACACAATATACAATTATCGCAATATCATTCACCAATATGCAATGGTGATGGCATTTAGTGATGGAATATAGAATTATAACAACATTTACTGACATCTCATAACAATGGTACAAAATAATGTAACATAAAGTTATATATTCACCGATATGAGATGACAACAGTACTCAATGACAGATTATGTAATTATAACTTATTTACTGATATATGATAAGTGACATTTAACGTGAGAATAGTTAAGTATATCTGTGACTTCTACCGATATGTGATAAGGTGATATTTCACTAGAGAATATGCAATTATATGCGTGATATTTACTGATAAGACATAACAGTGATGTGTAATTAGTGAATATGTAATAATATGCGTGACTTCTACCAATATGCGATAACAGCGATATTTAATTAGACAATATATAATAATATGCGTGATTTTTACCAACATGGGATAACTGTAATATTTAATTAGAAAATATGTAATTGTATGCATGATATTTACCGATATGCGGAAACTTTGATATTTAATTAGCGAATATGTAATAATATGCGTGATGTTTACCGATATGCGATAACGGTGATATTTAATTACAGAACATGTAATAATATGCGTGATATTTACTGATATGCGATAACGGTGATATTTAATTAGAAAATATGTAATAATATGTGCGATATTTACTGATATGCGATAACGGTGGCATTTATTTAGAGAATATGTAATAATATGCGTGATATTTACCGTCATGCGATAACAGTGAAATTTAATTAGAGAATATGTAATAATATGCGCGATATTTACCGATATGCGATAACAGTGATATTTAATTAGAGAATATGTAATAATATGCACGTTATTTACCGTCATGTGATAACGGTGATTTTTAATTAGAGAATATGTAATAATATGCGCGATATTTACCGACATGCGATAACGGTGATATTTAATGAGGGGGATATATTCAAAATCACATTTATTGACATATGATAATAATATTTAATTACGTGATTTCGTTGTAACAACGATAATACCAATCGTAACACTTTGTAATGAATAATATTTTGTGATAATGTTCTTTGAAGAAAAAAACTTTATTTTGGTCATTTTGCCCAAAACAGTGATATTTTGATGAAACATGACAGTAACGCCTGTCTTTCATTATAAAATACAGATTATACTGATGTTTGATGATTTATTGGTGAATTATTTGATGTTTTTTTCCAATATTTACCTCAGCTCCAGGTTTCGGACAAATTCCTCCACAACCGCCGCCGTCACTGCCGCCATTTTGCCGCCTTCGCCCCTCCGCCAATCAGAGCCCACCGCCCTCCGCCAATCGGTGGAAGCCCACCTCCGGCCCTCCGCCAATCAGAGTCCGCACCTCCCTCCGCCCTCTTCCCCCCAATCAGTAGGCGCCCACCTTCAGCCCTCCACCAATCGCAGTCCACCGCCCTCCGGCCCCACCCCAGCCGCCAATCGGTGGACGCCCATCTCCAGTCCTCCGCCAATCGGAATCCTCCGCCCTTTCTCAGCTCCCGCCAATCGGACGCCGTTACCCGCCACCCCGCCCAGCCCCCTGTAGCCAATCAGGACGTTTCGTCACGTTTCCACCGATTGGAGAGCCGTTCCCAATATCGCCCCGATGTTTACACCACGCGGCCCCTTCTAGCGGCCATGTTTAAGAGGGGCAACCACCCCGTTTGTTTTGTCATGGGTCAGACATGCTTATGCGGGGCGCCTCTCTCCATCCCAGACATGGATTTCGCCAGCCATGTTTATGCGGGGCACAGTCCCCTTCCGTTCGAATATCACGGGCCTTCCCGATGTTTAGGCTACAGTTGGCCGGCCCATGAAAAACCGTGAGGCCGTCCTCTTCGGTTCGAACAATGTTTTCTGCCATTATGCGGGGCAACTCCCCCGCTTTTAAAAAAATTCTTTGTAGGCGGCCATGTTTATGCGGGGCGCAGACCCCGTTATTCTGAACGTATTTGGTGTCGGCCATGTTTACGAGGCTCCCGTTGTTGAGAATGCAGCTGTTCGGCCATATTTAAGCGGGTCAACGTCTCCCTTCATTTGATTGGTAGTTTGTCGTTGCGGGTGGGGTTCAGCCATATTTAAGCGGGGAACCGTCCCCGCTGTTGGTAACGAGCACCGGCCGCCATGTTTAAGCGGGGCACCTTCCCTGTTGGACTAGAACGGGGCTGGTCGGAGTCGCAGTTGTCCGGTCATGTTTATGCGGGGCAGCTTCCCCCACGTACGGCCATGTTAAAGCCTCACTCCGCCCGCGTATGATATAAACGAAGGCATGGGGTCGGCCATGTTGTTGCGGGGCACCGCTCCCGGTTGTCTAGAATGGCGTTGGTCGGTCATGTTTATGCGGGGCATCAGCGTTGCTTATCCTAAAGGCTGGAGAGGAGTGGCCTGGTCCTGGTCTGGGTGGGAGAGGCCGGGTCTGGGTGGCTGAGGCCTGGTCTGGGTGGCTGAGGCCTGGTCCCTGGCGGGAGAGGTCTGGTCTGGGCGGGAGAGGTCTGGTCTGGGAGGCTGAGGCCTGGTCCCTGGCGGCAGAGGCTGAGGCCTGGTCCCTGGCGGCAGAGGCTGAGGCCTTGTCCCTGGCGGGAGAGGCCTGGTCTGGGTGGCTGAGGCCTTGTCCCTGGAGGGAGAGGCCTGGTCTGGGTGGCTGAGGCCTTGTCCCTGGCGGGAGAGGCCTGTCCCTGGGAGGCTGAGGCCTTGTCCCTGGCGGGAGAGGCCTGTCCCTGGGAGGCTGAGGCCTTGTCCCTGGAGGGAGAGGCCTGGTCTGGGTGGCTGAGGCCTTGTCCCTGGCGGGAGAGGCCTTGTCCCTGGGAGGCTGAGGCCTTGTCCCTGGGAGGCTGAGGCCTTGTCCCTGGGAGGCTGAGGCCTTGTCCCTGGCGGGAGAGGCCTTGTCCCTGGGTGGCTGAGGCCTTGTCCCTGGCGGGAGAGGCCTTGTCCCTGGGTGGCTGAGGCCTTGTCCCTGGCGGGAGAGGCCTGTCCCTGGGTGGCTGAGGCCTTGTCCCTGGCGGGAGAGGCCTGGTCCTATTGGAGGTGGCCCTGTCCTGGAATGGGGGGGGGGGGTCCCGTCTGGGTGGGGGAGGCCCGGGACGAGTCCGCAGCAGCGCTACGTGTGTTGGTCACGGGTGATCCGAACCACCCCCCCCACCCCACCCCGTTTTAAGTTACTTTCGAACAGATTGCTGCAAGCTCCGGACGTTTGATGCGGCAGGGAGTGGGGGCTTGGACAGGCGGGGCCCACCCGTGTCTGTGAACGGGTCGGTCGTAGCTGCCATTAAACTCTGCACACTCGTGACTCCCTCCCCAGAGTCACTGACACGCTCCCCCCGGGGTCAGAATTGTTCATTACTTTAACCATCCTAGTAAGACCATCACCTCTTCATCTCCACCCGCGCCCCCCGCCCCTTCTCCGCTCTGAGCAGATGAAGCCTGATCTCTCTCTCAAGCCTACCCTAGAGTCTGGACTCCCTCACTCCTCGTATCGTCCCGGTAGACCCTTCGGCCCAACTGGCCAGTGCCGACCCAGATATCCTAAGTTAATCCATTCTGGGGAAGGGTCCTTTCGGGGAGACTACTCTGGGGAGAGTGGGCGAGTGATTCTGGGGTGGGGGGGAGAAAAGGTTGGGATAACACGGTGTAGAAGTGGATGGACACAGCAGGCCGAGCAGCACCAGAGGGGCAGGGAGGGCTGATGTTTTGGGGCCTAGACCCTCCTTCAGCCTTCTTGCCCCTCTGATGCCCTGTGGCCAGTAGCATTGACAGATTTCCGGCCTGGCATCAACTACATTCATTCGTGGAAATGCCCCAGGAACTGCCCCCCCCTTGAGAAGGAGGGGTGGGAGGGGTGAGCCTTGACCCTCAGGGAGGGCGTTCCTGGATTGCGTCCCGACCGCACCGAGGGAACGGGGGGTATATTTCCGAGCCGGGATGGGGAGGGGCTTGGAGGGAGGGTGTGTGTTTCCATGTAACTGCTACCCTTTGTCCTTCTGGATGGAAGTGGCCGGGGGGTGGGGGTGTGCGGGCCTGGAAGGTGCTGCCCGAGGGTCTTTGGTGAGTATCTGCAGGGCATCTGGCAGATGGTACACACTGCTGCGGCTGTGCCTGAGCGACAGAGGGGAGAGGGATGTTTGTGGATGTGGTGCCAATCGAGGGGTGGGGAGGGGGTTTGCTTTGTCCCTGGGACAGTGCCGAGCTTCTCAAGTGTTTGTCGGAGATGCCCCCCCCCCCTCCAGGGGCAAGTGGGGAGTATTTCCTCCCCCCCTCCCCCTTCCTTCCTGCCTTGTGGATGGTGGGACAGGCTTTGGTATTGGGGGTGTGTGGAGTCAGGGAGGGGGAGCTACAGGACCCCCAGCCTCTGACCCGCTCCCTGTAGCCACAGGATTGATATGGGGCTGGGCTCCCGGGTCAGTTTCTGCTCAATGGGGACCCCCAGGATGTTGATAGTGAGGGGAAGGGGGTGTATGGAGTCAGGGAGGGGGAGCTACAGGACCCCCAGCCTCTGACCCGCTCCCTGTAGCCACAGGATTGATATGGGGCTGGGCTCCCGGATCAGTTTCTGCTCAATGGGGACCCCCAGGATGTTGATAGTGAGGGGAGGGGGGTGTGTGGAGTCAGGGAGGGGGAGCTACAGGACCCCCAGCCTCTGACCCGCTCCCTGTAGCCACAGGATTGATATGGGGCTGGGCTCCCGGGTCAGTTTCTGCTCAATGGGGACCCCCAGGATGTTGATAGTGAGGGGAGGGGGGTGTGTGGAGTCAGGGAGGGGGAGCTACAGGACCCCCAGCCTCTGACCCGCTCCCTGTAGCCACAGGATTGATATGGGGCTGGGCTCCCGGATCAGTTTCTGCTCAATGGGGACCCCCAGGATGTTGACAGTGACGGTGGGGTTGGGGGGGGGGGGTAACGCCATTGAACGCTGAAGGATGGAATATTGACTGGATTTACTGAACGGGGTTGGATGGGGGGGGGGGCAAGCAGCATCGGGGGAGGGGGGCGCAGGAAGGGGATCTCGGCCCCAAAAGGTCAGCTTTCTGGCTCACTGAGAGCTTCTCGCCGTGCAGGATCATCAGCAAACCGCCGGTGTTTCCAGTCGAATAACTTACGCAGCCAAGAGACAGTGGGAACTGCAGATGCTGGAGAATCCGAGATAATAAAATGTGAGGCTGGATGAACACAGCAGGACAAGCAGCATCTCAGGAGCACAAAAGCTGATGTTTCGGGCCTAGACCCTTCATCAGAGAGAGGGATGGGGAGAGGGTTCTGGAATAAATAGGGAGAGAGGGGGAGGCTCTCACAACAGCAGCTCATATCCCGCTTGGGAACCCTGCAGCCTAATGGTATCAATGTGGACTTCACCAGTTTCAAAATCTCCCCTTCCCCCACCTCATCCCTAAACCAGCCCAGTTCGTCCCCTCCCCCCACTGCACCACACAACCAGCCCAGCTCTTCCCCTCCACCCACTGCATCCCAAAACCAGTCCAACCTGTCTCTGCCTCCCTAACCGGTTCTTCCTCTCACCCATCCCTTCCTCCCACCCCTAGCCGCACCTCCATCTCCTACCTACTAACCTCATCCCACCTCCTTGACCTGTCCGTCTTCCCTGGACTGACCTATCCCCTCCCTACCTTCCCACCTACACCCTCTCCACTCTTCTTTTCTCTCCATCTTCGGTCCGCCTCCCCCTCTCTCCCTATTTATTCCAGTTCCCTCTCCCCATCCCCCTTTTCTGATGAAGGGTCTAGGCCCGAAACGTCAGCTTTTGTGCTCCTGAGATGCTGCTTGGCCTGCTGTGTTCATCCAGCTCCACACTTTGTTAATTCACGTACCCAGCCCGTTATGGCGGGGGGGACGCTCTGCCCATTTGAAGGGGTAGCAGTGTGGCTTGGGGGTGCCATCTTTCTTAGGGGCACACTGCCCATTGAGGGGATAGCAATATTGTGTGGGGGATGTCATCTTTGTGAGGGGCACTCTGCCCTTTTAGGGGATGGCAGTTGTGTTGGGGGTGCCATTTTTGTGAGGGGCACTGTGCCCATTGATGAGATAGCAGTCTGGCTTGGGTCGGGTAAGTGGGGCACCATCTTTGCGAGGGGCATTCTGCCCATTTAGGGGATAGCAGCATAAATGGGGCGAGGGGGAGGGTGTCACCATTTTGTGAGGGACAGTCTGCCCACTGCAAGGATAGCAGTTTTTTGGGGATGCCATCTTTGTGAGGGGCGTCCTGCCCATTGAGGGGATATCAGTGTAAGAGGTGTTGTGATTGGGAGGGTGGTCACCATGTTTGTGAGGGTCACTCTGGCCATGGAGAAGATAGCAGAATGAACTGGTGAGGGGAAGAGTCACCATCGTTGTGAGGGGCACCCTGGCCATGGAGGGGATAGCCCAGTTGTGTGCACACACACTCGGTCACACTCACCCACACTGAAACTTTCATCCATCAACACTCACACCTGCACATACATGCTCACGCTCACACTCCCACGAGCTCACTCACACCCGCCCAAATTCACACTCGCTACGCTCACACCCACTCTCATTCACCTCTTGCTCACACTCGCCCACACTCACTCCCACTTGTGCACACTCTCACTCATATGCGACCATAATAACTGCCACTTGCTTACGCTCATGCCCGCACACCCTCATGCCCGCCCACGCTCACGCCCGCTCACCCTCATGCCCGCCCACGCTCACACTCACGTTCATAGCCGCCCACGCTCACACCCACGCTCACAGCCGCCCACGCTCACGCCCGCTCACCCTCATGCCCACCCACGCTCACAGCCGCCCACGCTCACGCCCGCTCACCCTCATGCCCGCCCACGCTCACACCCACGTTCACAGCCGCCCACGCTCACGCCCGCTCACCCTCATGCCCGCCCACGCTCACACCCACGTTCACAGCCGCCCACGCTCATGCCCGCCCACGCTCACAGCCGCCCACACTCACGCCCGCTCACTCTGACAGACAGAGACAGACTCCAAGCTGTGTGCAATACAGCAGCACACACTTCTTTTAATTATTGGCTTCAGTTCCAGCAGAAAGTTCACAGACAGCAACAAATCTCCTCAAACCCTTTTAAAGCAGCGGGGACACGTCACACACCGGCAGGGGGGGGGGCAATCCGGCAGGAATGGGGGCCGGGCAGGAGGTGGGTGGGCAGGCAGGAATGGGGTAGGAAGGAGGGGGTAGGAAGGAGGAGGCAGGAAGGAAGTGGGCAGGAAGGAGGAAGCAGGAAGGAAGTGGGCATGAAGGAGGAAGCAGGAAGGAGGAGGCAGGAAGGAAGTGGGCAGGAAAGAGGAGGCAGGAAGGAAGTGGGCATGAAGGAGGAAGCAGGAAGGAAGTGGGCATGAAGGAGGAGGCAGGAAGGAAGTGGGCATGAAGGAAGGGAGCAATGAGCCAGACAGGAGGGAGAATGAGGCAACGGGATCAGGCACGGGGATAGCAAGAGGCCTGGGAGGGGGAGGGGGGTGAAATGAGGCAGTGAAAAGATAGGAGGTAAGGAGATGGAGGGCGGTGCATGGCACTCTCTGTCCATCTCACGCTGTCCCTCACTCTCTCTCTGTCTCCCTAACTCTATCTCACTCCCTTTTTATCTCTCTCTCTCCCCAACTCTCTTTCACTCTGTTTCTCACTCTCTCTGTCTCTATCCCTCTCTCTATCTGTGTGTCACAATGACTGTCCCAAACCCCTCCCCCCAGGGCCCTGCCGCCCCCCCCCGGGCATCAGACTCTGTAGCCTGAGGCAGAACCCCCACCCTTGTCCCCTCACAATGTCACTAACCCCCCCCACCCCAAAAAAACCCCATCAAATCCTCATCCCCATCCCTCCACTCCCAGGGTAGCCCAGCAGGGTGGGGGGAAACTGGAGAGTGAGAGAGAGAAAGATGGAGGGAAGGAAGGGAGGAAAGAGAGGGAGAGGAGGGGAATGGGAGGGAGAGGAGGGGAATGGGAGGAGAAATGGGTGAATGGGAGGGGGTAGAGGAAGAATGGGGTTGGGAGAATGGGAGGTGGACGGAGAGAATTGGAAGTGGGAAGGGGAGGGGGAGAATGGGAAGGGGAGGGGGAGAATGGGAAGGGGAGGGGGAGAATGGGAAGGGGAGGAGGGAGAATGGGAGGCGGGAGGGGGAGAATGGGAGCCGGAGGGAGGGAGGGAGGAGGACAGTGTCCAAGCCATGGCCGCGTGGGGATCGCTTCCCCCCCGTCGCCCACTCCAACCACCACCGGGAGAGGGCCTCAGTCCTGCAGCTCGTACTCGATAGTGACACAGGTGCGGTCCACGCAGGTGAGGTTGGCGCTCTCCTCGATGAGCTGGAAGCCCAGCTGGATGGAGATGACCACAGGCACCACGTAGACCTTCTCCTCCACCAGGATGGTGGCCTTCACCGTTCGGTTGGCCGGGACCCGGGCCTCCACGTCCACAGAGCGGCCCAGCGTGCGGCGCCAGCTCTCGGTTACCCCCTTCTCCACCTGGAAGCCACGCTCCAGCTCCAGCCTCATCTCGGTGCCCAGCGTCAGGAAGAAGCCCCAGAAGAAGTCGGTCACGGAGATGGTGAAGGTGATGCCCTCCCTGAGCACGGTGTGGCTGGAGAAGGTGAAGGACTCGCTGACCCCCAGCTCCGTCTGCAGCTGGTGGGACACCGTCAGGAGCTGCTCCAGGGGCGAGTCATTGCGGACCAGCAGATCGTTGAGGACCTCCCGGGTGGACGTGCTCTGGACCTGGCTGCAGTCCACCCGGACGCCAACCACCACAGGCAGGCCCTGGCGCAGTGGGCACAAGTGGCTCAGCACATCGTTGAAGGAGGAGGGCCCGTAGGCGGAGTAGTCCAGGACGCTGCCGACCCCCGCCAGCCTCCTGCGGCCGGCATTGTCGACGTCGGACGACAGGAGCCAGATGCCGGAGTCCACCGCGTGCGAGGACACCAGGTCGTTGATGTCGCTGTAGTCCAAGTTGACCTGGCGCGAGAAGTTCCTCTCCACGCCGTCCAGGTCAAAGTTGGTGTAGACCCGTATCTCGGGGTCCTCCAGGGGCTGGCGGACAGCCCGGACGGCGGAGATGACGCGGCTGAAGTATCCCAGGTCGGCGTAGCAGCCCTCCTCGAGGACCTCGAAGGAGTCCTCAGCGTCGCCCGAGCAGCCGGCCTCGACGCAGCACTGCCAGGGGGCGCCGCGCACCTTGGCGGACACGGTGGCATTGTTGAAGGCCAGTGGCAGCAGGTCCTCGGCGTCGCTGTGCAGCTCCAGGGACAGGCCCCCGAAGTTCCGCTGCTCGTACAGAATGATGCACGGGTGGTGCAGCTCGCTCAGGTCGCACGGCTCGGTGCGAGGGATCCGGGTGCAGCACAGCCATGAGCTGAGGGCACAGAACGGGGACAGACAGAGAGAGAGAGAGAGAGAGGGGTGGGGGTGGGGGTGAGGCTCTGTTAGTAAAGGACGATGAGGCAGCGAGAGGCCGAGACTCAAAGGACCTAATCAAAGCCTAATCAGAAGTGGGTGCTGTTGGATGTCGTGGCAAGGGGGATTCCCCCCCACCCCCAAAACCTCCCTCCAACCCCCCCACCCCCAAAACCTCCCCCCCCACCCCCAAAACCTCCCCCCCCACCCCCAAAACCCCCACTGAGTTGGCGGTATTGGTGGTAACGGCGGCCATCTTTGTGAGGACCATCCTCTCCGTGGAGTGTGGGGCCTGGCGGCGGCCATCTTTGTGGGGGGCACGCGCTCCGTTGAGTTCCGATCATGGTGGGGGTTGGCGGCGGCGGCCGTCTTTATGAGGGGCACCCTCGCGAGCGAGTTGGTTGCGGGTGGCAGTCGGCTGTCTTTTTGAGGGGGACAATCGATTTTATGGGGAGGCGGGGAGTTTGGGAGGGTATTTTTTGTGAGGGGCGCTCTTTCCGTTGATTTCATAGCCGGGTGTGCCTGTGGCGGCCATCTTTGTGAGGGGCATGCTCCGTCTGCCGAAAGCCGTGGTGGTCATCTTTGTCGGGGGCACTCTCCGTATACATACTGATGAAGTGAGGAGCGGTCGTGGCCATCTTTGTGAGTGGCGCTCCCCCGAGCCGAATTTTTGGAGGGGGAGGGATGGGGCCGCCATCTTCCTGAGGGGCACATGCGCTACTGGGTTGTTAGCGACGTGTGGCGAGGTAGGTGGCCATCTTTCTGAGGGGCAGTAGCCCGAAGGGTAGGACAGCAGTGATAATGGGAACTGCAGATGCTGGAGAATCCAAGTTAACAAAGTGTGGAGCTGGATGGACACAGCAGGCCAAGCAGCATCTCAGGGGCTCAACAGCTGACGTTTTGGGCCTAGACCCTTCATCAGAGAGGGGGATGGGGAGAGGGAACTGGAATAAATAGGGAGAGAGGGGGAGGCGGACCGAAGATGGAGAGTAAAGAAGATAGGTGGAGAGGGTGTAGGTGGGGAGGTAGGGAGGGGACAGGTCAGTCCAGGGAAGACGGACAGGTCAAGGAGGTGGGATGAGGTTAGTAGGTAGATGGGGGTGCGGCTGGGGGTGGGAGGAAGGGATGGGTGAGAGGAAGAACCGGTTCGGGAGGCAGAGACAGGTTGGACTGGGATTGGGATGCGATGGGGGGAGGGGAAGAGCTGGGCTGGTTGTGTGGTGCAGTAGGGGAAGGGGAGATTTTGAAGCTGGTGAAGTCCACATTGATACCATTGGGCTGCAGGGTTCCCAGGCGGAATATGAGTTGCTGTTCCTGCAACCTTCGGGTGGCATCATTGTGGCAGTGCAGGAGGCCCATGATGGACATGTCATCTAGAGAATGGGAGGGGGAGTGGAAATGGTTTGCGACTGGGAGGTGCAGTTGTTTGTTGCGAACTGAGCAGAGGTGTTCTGCAAAGCGGTCCCCAAGCCTCCGCTTGGTTTCCCCAATGTAGAGGAAGCCACACCGGGTACAGTGGATGCAGTATACCACATTGGCAGATGTGCAGGTGAACCTCTGCTTAATGTGGAATGTCTTCTTGGGGCCTGGGATGGGGGTGAGGGAGGAGGTGTGGGGACAAGTGTAGCATTTCCTGCGGTTGCAGGGGAAGGGGCCGGGTGTGGTGGGGTTGGAGGGCAGCGTGGAGCGAACAAGGGAGTCACGGCTCAGTTCGCAACAAACAACTGCACCTCCCAGTCGCAAACCATTTCCACTCCCCCTCCCATTCTCTTGATGACATGTCCATCATGGGCCTCCTGCACTGCCACAATGATGCCACCCGAAGGTTGCAGGAACAGCAACTCATATTCCGCCTGGGAACCCTGCAGCCATATGGTATCAATGTGGACTTCACCAGCTTCAAAATCTCCCCTTCCCCCACTGCATCCCAAAACCAGCCCAGTTCGTCCCCTCCCCCCACTGCACCACACAACCAGCCCAACTCTTCCCCCCCACCCACTGCATCCCAAAACCAGTCCAACCTGTCTCTGCCTCCCTAACCGGTTCTTCCTCTCACCCATCCCTTCCTCCCATCCCAAGCCGCACCTCCATCTACCTACTAACCTCATCCCACCTCCTTGACCTGTCCATCTTCCCTGGACTGACCTATCCCCTCCCTACCTCCCCACCTATACTCTCTCCACCTATCTTCTTTTCTCTCCATCTTCGGTCCGCCTCCCCCTCTCTCCCTATTTATTCCAGTTCCCTCACCCCATCCCCCTGTCTGATGAAGGGTCTAGGCCTGAAACGTCAGCTTTTGTGCTCCTGAGATGCTGCTGGGCCTGCTGTGTTCATCCAGCTTCACACTTTGTTGGGAAGGACAGCAGAGTGTGGTGGTGGCCATGTTGGTGAGGGGCAGTCTTTCCGCAGAGTTGACAGCAGAGTAGGGTGCCGCTGGCCATCTTTGTGAGGGGCACCGCCCTCACCACCAGTCCCATTTGGAGGGGATGGTGTGTTTTACACAATCACACTCACACGGAGGTAGAGGGACCTCCAGTGTGTCCTCTGGGGGGGGGTGGGTGAGAGCAGGGGGGGGGGGTGTACAGGGCAGAGGGATCTCCAGAGCGAGCCAGGAACGTGACCATTCTTCCCCAGCCTAGCCCACCATGCTGAACGGTCTCATCCTGGCCCCCATCTCGCCATGCCCCCTCCCCAACACTGATTACCCATCCGCCCCTCTCGTCCGTGAACTGACCCCTGCCATTCCTCACGTGTGCCCCCCGTCCCACTCTCCCCATCCCCACTGTCCCACCCACTCAACGCCAGCTCTGTCCCTCTAAACCCCCCCCCCCAAAAACACTTTCCCCACATGATATCCCACAATGAGACCGCCGTCCCGCCTCCCCACCAATGCTCCTCCTAAGCTCGGGCCAGACGTCTCCCACTCCGTCTCGCCCTTCAGCCCATCCAGTCCGTGCTGACCCTAATCCCACCGGTCCCACACTTCTCTGCTCCTGGCCCCTATCCCCCCCAAACCCTTCCCTCCCCACGCACTGATCCAAATCTCCTTGATGTGCTGTAACTCGAACCACGTCCACCGCTTCCTCAGGAAGGTCATTCCACACACGCACCGCCCCCCGGCTCCGTGTAAAAACATTAAATTCTCTCCCCAAACCCCCAACCCTCCTCCAAAGCACGACCCACCCCCCCCCCGGCCCCAGAAATACCCCCAACCCGAGGGGAAGAGGTAACCCACCGTTAGTACGACCCACACTTCTCATGGTTGATAAGGCCATTCCCCTCATTGTCCGCGCTCGGTTGTGTGGGGGGAGGGAGGGGGTGGGGGGTGGGAGAGGGTTTTCCCCAGCCCCTGTAGGGGGTGGGGGAGGTAGGATATTCAGGCTGCGGAGGGAGCCGGGGGGGGGGGGCAGGGAGGTGGGAGAGGGTTTTCCCCAGCCCCTGTAGGGGGTGGGGGAGGTAGGATATTCAGGCTGCGGAGGGAGCCGGGGGGGGGGGGGGGGGGCAGGGAGGTGGGAGAGGGTTTTCCCCAGCCCCTGTACAGGGTGGGGGGTGGCGGTGGAGGGGGAGGTAGGATATTCCGGCTGCGGAGGGAGATGGGGGGGGGGGGGGTGCGGGCAGGGGGTTTAGGGTTTCCCCAGAGTGACCCCCGGGGCGGCAGGCCTGAGGGAAGGCAAGAGGCCGGGCTCCATCAGGAGTGGGTTTGCTGGGAGTTTGGAAGAGTTTGTGGGGGGTGGGGAGGGAATGTGGGTGTAGAAAGAGCCCCCGGATTCGGGGCTCAAAGGGAGATGGGTTTGGGACTGAGATGAGGAGAAATATCGTCACCCGGGGGGTGGGGGGGTGTTTGTATCCTGCAGAGAGCCGGTGCGGTGGGGGGGGGGGGGGGTTGGTGCAGGATCAGGGAATATTTTCAGGAAGGAGTCGGATGTGGTTCTGAGGGAGAAAGCGGAGGAACAGGATGGAAGTGGGACAGTCGGCCGCCATCCAATAGAACGGGGGAATGCTCTCGAAGGGCTGAATGGCCCCATTCCTGTTTCTGTTTCCACAATTATCATGCAGCGTTCCTCAACACTGACCCTCCGACAGTGCCCGCTCCCTCAACACTGACCCTCCGACAGTGCCCGCTCCCTCAGCACTGACCCTCCGACAGTGCCCGCTCCCTCAGCACTGACCCTCCGACAGCGCCCCCTCCCTCAGCACTGACCCTCCGACAGTACCTGCTCCCTCAGCACTGACCCTCCGACAGTGCCCGCTCCCTCAGCACTGACCCTCCGACAGTGCCCGCTCCCTCAGCACTGACCCTCCGACAGTGCCCGCTCCCTCAGCACTGACCCTCCGACAGTGCCCGCTCCCTCAGCACCGACCCTCCGACAGTGTCCGCTCCCTCAGCACCGACCCTCCGACAGTGCCCGCTCCCTCAGCACTGACCCTCCGACAGTGCCCGCTCCCTCAGCACCGACCCTCCGATAGTGCCCGCTCCCTCAGCACCGACCCTCCGACAGTGTCCGCTCCCTCAGCACCGACCCTCCGACAGTGCCCGCTCCCTCAGCACTGACCCTCCGACAGTGCCCGCTCCCTCAGCACTGACCCTCCGACAGTGCCCGCTCCCTCAGCACTGACCCTCCGACAGTGCCCGCTCCCTCAGCACTGACCCTCCGACAGTGCCCGCTCCCTCAGCACTGACCCTCTGACAGTGCCCGCTCCCTCAGCAGTGACCCTCTGACAGTGCCTGCTCCCTCAGCACTGACCGTCTGACAGTGCCCGCTCCCTCAGCACTGACCCTCTGACAGTGCCCGCTCCCTCAGCACTGACCCTCCGACAGTGCCCGCTCCCTCAGCACTGACCCTCCGACAGTGCCCGCTCCCTCAGCACTGACCCTCTGACAGTGCCTGCTCCCTCAGCACTGACCCTCCGACAGTGTCCCCTCCCTCAGCACTGACCCTCCGACAGCGCCCCCTCCCTCAGCACTGACCCTCCGACAGTGCCCGCTCCCTCAGCACTGACCCTCCGAGAGTGCCCCTTCCCTTAGCACTGACCCTCCGACAGTGCCCGCTCCCTCAGCCCTGACCCTCTGACAGCGCCCGCTCCCTCAGCCCTGACCCTCCGACAGCGCCCGCTCCCTCAGCCCTGACCCTCCGACAGTGCCTGCGAGGGGAGACGGAGGATGTCGGCAGTCGGGTGGGATGGAGTTCAGCGGGGTCGGGGGGGGGGGGGGGTGGTGGGGGCGCGGGGAGAGGGTGAAACCATGTCCCAATCCGGCAGGCTGCTCTTACCTTGGGCAGCAGAGGAGCAGGAGGCATTGGGCGAGGCACCTCATGGTGGAA
>NC_081403.1:331877-356877 GCF_030684315.1 Stegostoma tigrinum
AGACACTGAGGGACACGGGGAGAGTGCGGGAGACTGGGAGATGGGTAGATTTTTGTTGGGGGGGGGGGTGTGGGACAAACTGGGACATGGGGCGATGGGGTAGGTTTTTACTGGGGGTCGAACTGAGAGATGGAGCAGATAAGGGGATCGATGTGGCCACCTGTCGGTCACACTCCGAGCCTGCCTCATCGGCCTTGCTGAGGTAAAAGCGAATCTTCTCCCCATGTGCCTCATTCAGCTTCTCGACAATGTTCAGCGTCGCTTGCACAGGGCCTGGCCCATCGGGTCAAAGAACACAAACACCAGCTCACACAACTCACCTGGGAGCCCCGCAGAGCGTTAAGGTTCGAGACACACAATGGCACCGAGTGAGGCAGGTGGGGAGTGGGGCAGACAGGAGAGAGGGGTGCACAGGGAGAGAGGGACAGAGAGAGAGGGTGCACAGGGAGAGAGAGCGGGGAGCAGAGAGGGGGAGTAGGACAGGGAGAGAGGGGGGTGCACAGGGAGAGAGGGAGGGAGTGGCACACAGGGAGACAGGGACAGAGAGAGAGGGTGGCACAGGGAGAGAGGGGAGAGAGAGCGGGGAGCAGACAGGGGAGTAGGGACAGGGAGAGAGAGCAGAGAGCAGGAGTGGGACAGGGAGAGAGCAGGAGTGGGGGGAGCGGAGAGGGCAGGGGAGCGGAGCGGGGCGGGGAGCAGGGAGGTGGGGGAGCGGGGGTGGGGGGAGGGGAGCAGAGAGAGAGAACGTGTTGGAGTTAATGTCAGGATACAGCAGGTACATACGCGGTCTGCTTGTCACACACCCATGTCTCCGTCTGCGGAGCGTGCTGACACAGCAGGTGAGAGCACGATGTGTTTACGGAAAGTGCCTTGGAAACGGGACACAGTACTCTGGGAAAATGCTGGGGTTGAATGGATCCAGGAGATACAGATCTCCACTCAAGACCCAACACTCCACATCACAGCACCGCAGAAAAACATGGGCAAATCCAAATGCAGCTCCAAACCACACAGACTGAAACACAGGCAGAATTCAGACACTCCAATCAGGTTCGAGGGTGAAAGGACACCTCCAGCAATCACAGCTAAAACGGGGGAGGGGCTGGTGGGAAGGACAGAGACAGGGCGGGGGTGTAGGGGGTGACAGAGATAGGGAGGCAGTGTCGGGGAGCCGGAGAGGGTGACAGAGAGGGGATGTCGGGGCTGGGGGAGGGGGTGACAGGGACAGGGAGGGGGTGTCAGGGCTGGGGATGACAGAGACAGGGCGGGGGTGTAGGGGGTGACAGAGAATAGGGAGGCAGTGTCGGGAGCCGGAGAGGGTGACAGAGAGGGGATGTCGGGGCTGGGGGAGGGGGGTGACAGGGACAGGGAGGGGGTGTCAGGGCTGGGGATGACAGAGACAGGGCGGGGGTGTAGGGGGTGACAGAGATAGGGAGGCAGTGTCGGGAGCCGGAGAGGGTGACAGAGAGGGGATGTCGGGGCTGGGGGAGGGGGGTGACAGAGACAGGGAGGGGGTGTCAGGGCTGGGGATGACAGAGACAGGGCGGGGGGTGTCGGGATGACAGAGACAGGGCGGGGGTGTAGGGGGACGGCGGGGGTGACGGAGACAGGGAGGGGGGTGACGGAGACAGGGGTGGGGGTGTCCGGGCTGGAGATGAAACCCATTTGTTGCAAAACACTGACCGAGCCAGAGAATGGCCTTGTCCACATCGAAGGGATACTTCATATCGCCATCGACCAATCCCGGAGTGTCTACAAAGGTCAGCAGGCTGAACTTCTTCTGTTTGGATGTGGAGATCTCTGTGGTAAGGTACTCCGATACCCCTAGGGATGGGAGAGATGGGGAGGAACAGGAACAGCAATCAGATAGTGACACACCCACATAGTGCGCTCCTGGGAGGGTAGGTGGGACACGTGTGTACGTGTGAGAGACTGTGCGTGAGAGATCCGGGACAGTGTGAGAGAGAGCGAGCGCAGTGAGCGCAAGAGAGAGAGCGCGAGCAAAAGAGCGCGACAGCGAGAGCGCGCAAGCGAAGAGCGAGAACGAGAGCGAGAGCGAGAGCGAGAACGAGACAGCGAAAGCGAGAGCGAAAGAGAGCGAGAGCGAAAGCGACAGCGCAAAAGCGAGAGCGAAAGCGAGAGCAAGAGCGAGAGAGAGAGCGAGAGAGAGAGAGCGAGCGAGAGAGAGAGCGAGAGAGAGAGCGAGAGAGCGAGAGCGAGAGCGAGAGCGAGAGAGCGAGAGGCGAGAGCGAGAGCGAGAGCGAGAGCGAGAGAGCGAGAGAGAGAGAGCGCGAGAGAGCGCGAGAGAGAGAGAGCGAGAGAGAGAGAGCGCGCGAGAGAGAGCGCGAGAGAGAGAGAGAGCGCGAAGAGAGAGAGAGAGAGGCGCGAGAGAGAGAGAGAGAGAGCGCGAGAGAGAGAGAGAGAGCGCGAGAGAGCGAGAGCACAAAGGCGCGCGAGCGAGAGAGAGAGCGAGAGAGCGAGAGCGCGCGCGAGCGAGAGAGAGAGCGAGAGAGCGAGAGCGCGCGAGAGAGAGAGAGCGAGAGCTGCGCGCGAGAGAGAGAGCGAGAGCGCGCGCGAGAGAGAGAGCGAGAGCGGCGCGCGAGAGAGAGAGCGAGAGCGCGCGCGAGAGAGAGAGCGATGAGCGCGCGCGAGAGAGAGAGCGAGAGCGCGCGCGAGAGAGAGAGCGAGAGCGCGCGCGAGAGAGAGAGCGAGAGCGCGCGCGAGAGAGAGAGCGAGAGCGCGCGCGAGAGAGAGAGCGAGAGCGCGCGCGAGAGAGAGAGCGAGAGCGCGCGCGAGAGAGAGAGCGCGAGAGCGCGCGCGAGAGAGAGAGCGAGAGAGCGCGCGAGAGAGAGAGCGAGAGAGAGCGCGCGAGAGAGAGCGAGAGAGCGCGCGAGAGAGAGAGCGAGAGAGCGCGCGAGAGAGAGAGCGAGAGAGCGCGCGAGAGAGAGAGCGAGAGAGCGCGCGAGAGAGAGAGCGAGAGAGCGCGCGAGAGAGGCGCGCGAGAGAGAGAGAGCGAGAGAGCGCGCGAGAGAGAGAGAGCGAGAGCGCGCGCGAGAGAGAGAGAGCGAGAGCGCGCGCGAGAGAGAGAGAGCGAGAGCGCGCGAGAGAGAGAGAGCGAGAGCGCGCGCGAGAGAGAGAGAGCGAGAGCGCGCGCGAGAGAGAGAGAGCGAGAGCGGCGCGCGCGAGGAGAGAGAGAGCGAGAGCGCGCGCGAGAGAGAGAGAGCGAGAGCGCGCGCGATGAGAGAGAGAGCGAGAGCGCGCCGCGAGAGAGAGAGAGAGCGAGAGCGCGCGCGAGAGAGAGAGAGAGCGAGAGCGCGCGCGAGAGAGAGAGAGAGCGAGAGCGCGCGCGAGAGAGAGAGAGAGCGAGAGCGCGCGCGAGAGAGAGAGAGAGCGAGCGCACGCGAGAGAGAGAGAGAGAGCGCGAGAGAGAGAGCGCGAGAGAGAGAGAGAGCGCGAGAGAGAGAGAGCGCGAGAGAGAGAGAGCGCGAGAGAGAGAGCGCGAGAGAGAGCGCGGAGAGAGAGAGCGCGAGAGAGAGAGCGCGAGAGAGAGCGCGAGAGAGAGAGCGAGAGAGAGAGCGAGAGAGAGAGCGAGAGAGAGAGAGCGAGAGAGAGAGCGAGAGAGAGAGCGAGAGAGCGAGCGAGAGAGAGAGAGCGAGAGAGAGAATAAGCGAGTGCGAGCGAGAGAGCGAGCGAGAGAACGAGAGAGAATAAGCGAGAGCGAGCGAGCGAGAGACTCAGCGAGAGCGAGAGAGCGAGAACGAGAGCGAGAACAAGAGAGAGAGCGCGAGAGAGAGAGTGAGAGAGAGAATAAGCGAGAGCGAGGGGAGGGGTGTGTGCGTGTGTGAGATACGGGGCTCGGTGTGTGACAGTGTGGGGGGAGGGGTGTGTGCGTGTGTGAGATACGGGGCTCGGTGTGTGACAGTGTGGGGGGAGGGTGTGTGTGTGTGTGTGTGTGTGTGTGTGTGTGAGATACGGGGATCGGTGTGTGACAGTGTGGGGGGAGGGGTGTGTGTGTGTGTGTGTGTGTGATACGGGGCTCGGTGTGCGACAGTGTGGGGGGTGTGATGTATGTGAGATACGGGGCTCGGTGTGTGACAGTGTGGGGGGAGGGGTGTGTACGTGTGAGAGATACGGGGCTCGGTGTGTGACAGTGTGGGGAAGGGGTGTGATGTGTGTGTGATACGGGGCTCGGTGTGCGACAGTGTGGGGGGTGTGATGTGTGTGAGATACGGGGCTCGGTGTGTGACAGTGTGGGGGGTGTGTGTGTGAGAGATACGGGGCTCGGTGTGTGACAGTGTGGCGGGTGTGATGTGTGTGTGATACGGGGCTTGGTGTGTGACAGTGTGGCGGTTGTGATGTGTGTGTGTGAGATACGGGGCTCGGGTGTGTGACAGTGTGGGGGGTGTGATGTGTGTGTGTGACAGTGTGGCGGGTGTGATGTGTGTGTGATACGAGGCTCGGTGTGTGACAGTGTGGGGGGTGTGATGTGTGTGAGAGATACGGGGCTCGGTGTGTGACAGCGTGGGGGGTGTGATGTGTGTGAGAGATACGGGGCTCGGTGTGTGACAGTGGGGGAGGTGTGTGTGTGTGTGTGAGAGAGATACGGGGCTCAGTGTTTGACAGTGTGGGGGGTGTGGTGTGTGTGAGAGATACGGGGCTCGGTGTGTGACAGTGTGGGGGGTGTGGTGTGTGTGTGAGATATGGGGCTCGGTGTGTGATAGTGTGGGGGATGTGATGTGGGGCTCGGTGTGTGATAGTGTGGCTGGAGAGGTGTGTGTGTGAGATACGGGGCTCAGTGTGTGACAGTGTGGGGGGAGGGGTGTGTGTGTGAGATACGGGGCTCAGTGTTTGACAGTGTGGGGGGAGGGGTGTGTGTGTGAGATACGGGGCTCACTGTGTGACAGTGTGGGGGGTGGTGTGGTGTGTGTGAGAAAGATATGGGTCTCGGTGCATTACAAAGACGGGTGAGAAGAGGTGTTTAGATTCTCGTGAGGCTGAATCCCCATGTCCCCCATTCCCGCTCCCCAGCCCTTACCTTCGATCTGCTGGAGTGGTTTGAAGTGTGGGTACAGATGGAGTGTCGCATTCCCCTGACAGGCAGAGAGAGACTGGTCACTCGGTGACATGTGTGGCCTCCCCTCCCCAGTAACCCCTTCCAACCCTGACCGGCTCCCTCCAGAGGAATAGTCGTGGGACATCCCGTGATGACAACAGGGAAGCAGTACAGGCTAACCTGTTGGGGCAGGGGACTGAGCAGGGCCTGAGCCCTGATGGACTACACCCTCGGGTCTGCAACGAAGGAAGGTCATTGACACCCTCGGGTTTACTGTTGTCCCTGATTCGGGAACTGTGTCATTGGACTGGAAGGTAATGATGTCTCTCCTGTATTCACAAAGGGAGGGACAGAAAGCTAGAAACAACAGGCCAGTTCGCTTCATTTCTGTCATCGGGAACATCTCCCCAGATGTTCAGACAGGGCACCTGGGTAACTGTGAGGCTCTGAGGCATAGCCAACGTGGGCTGTAGAAGGGAGATCATGTTGAACCTTTAAAGAGCTAACTGGTTTTGAGAAGATTTGTAGCTCAGGTTGAGGTTCTGGATGTGAGTTTGCTCGCTGAGCTGGAAGGTTCATTTCCAGACGTTCCGTCACCATTCTAGGCAACAACATCATCAGTGAGCCTCCGACGAAGCACTGGTGTTATGTCCTGCTTTCTATTTATAAATAAATAAATAGAAAGCAGGACATAACACCAGTGCTTCGTCGGAGGCTCACTGATGATGTTGTTGCCTAGATTGGTGACGAAACGTCTGGAAATGAACCTTCCAGCTCAGCGAGCAAACTCACATCCAGAGGTAACTGGTGCTGTGGGTAAAGTGGAAACCAGTGGGCATTTTCATTTAGATATCCAGCAGGCATTTGGGGAGGAGCCACCCTGATGGTTATTGTGGAAGGTGAGGGATAACAGTGCACAGGGAGGTACGCCTTGGCACGGAGAGATGTTGGGCAGGCTGACCGGAAGCAGAGTGTGACACTAAGTGGGTCTCCTTCAGGCTGGTTGGATGTGGTCAACGCTGGGGCCTCAAGTGTCCCCAGTCTGCGGAAACGATTTGCCGAAGGGACCGAAGCTCAGGTCGTTAGGTTTGCAATTGGTCAGAAAGTGCGAGCCTGGGGACGACAGAAGGGGTTAACAGAGTGATATGGATAGCTTCAGTGAGTTCAATGGAGGACAACATGGGAAATTGTCTAGTCAGAATGGGAAAAAAAACAGAAACGTATTATTCCAAACGGCAAGAGGTTGCAGAGCTCGGGGATGCAGGGGGATCTGGGTGCCCGAGTACATGAATCCGGGAAGGTTAGTCAGCAGCTACAGCAAGTAATCAGCAAAGCCAGGAGGGATGGTGTGGTTAATTTTTAGGAGCATGGAATGCAAGAGGAAATTATACAGGATATTGGTGAGTGCCCCGTCTGGGAGCACTGCGTACACAACTGCTCACCTTATTTAAAGGCACAATTTCAGAGGGGTCACTGTTCAAAAGTCAGGGGTGACTCATTTGAAGGAAGCATTGCTGAATCTGGGGGATGCAGTCTTGGCAACGTCCTCCCTCAAAAGGGCAGTGGATGGTGAATCCTTGTAAATGCCAAGTTCACAGGAATCTTGGTGACCATGAGGATCCTTCAGGGGATTCACAGCAATGTGGGGTGTAAGTTAAAATCAGATCCCAGTGGTCTACTCTTGTTGCTTGGTTGTGTGACTGAGATTCCCTGCCGGATTAAAAGACGGAATGTCCTCGACAGCCCCCTCTGCGGTGAAGAATCCCACAGACTCACTACCCTCGGAGAGAAGAAATTCCCCTTCATCTCCCTCTTCTGTGTCTGAGATGGTGCACCCCTCTGGGTTCTAGACTCTCCCACACAAGTGGGGGACAATCTCACCACATCTCCCCCTGGCATGTTTCCCCCCTCCTGTGCATCCTGGATGTTACAATCGGGTCGCCTCTTGTTGTTCTAAACCCCAGTGACTACAGGACCCGAACTATTCAAGCCCTCCTCCATAAGACAGTCCCTCCATCCTCGGGTTCAGCCGACTGAGCCGTCTCTGGCCTGCCTCTGACGTCGGTCTATGTCTGCTAGGGTACGGGGCCCCAAAACTGCTCGCAGTATCCCAGCTATGGTCTGACTAGTGCCGTGTATAGTTAGAGTCGAAATCTCCCTGCTTTTACAACTGATTCCCTTCGGGCAAAGGCCAACGTTCCATCAGCCCTCCTCATTCCCCACGGAATGTGGACGGTAGTGTTTCGACGTTCATTGACCGGGGCTCCCAAATCCATCTGTCCCGTAGCTTTCTGCAGTCTCTCTCCATTTAATCTCACAATGAGCATAACTATTATTTTTCGCGTATTTGCATTGGAAGCAGATGGGTGAAGGATCACTTCAGACAGGTAGGATAGTGGGGTTGGCAGTCCAGGGGATGTAGCGTGGAGCAATGTTTGACCCCCTCCTCGTGGTTGGGAACCCAGAATGAAGTGGGGATGGTGGAGGGAGTGGGGGGCACGCGGTGTTGCTGATGGTTACACACAGTGAGAAGGAGAAACAACTTCTCCTGGAGTTGCAAATCTGGAGAATTTGCCTGACCGGAGGGTTGCGGAGGCTGAGATTGGGAGGCAGACCGGAAGGCGGGGGTGTGGTTGAGCTCATGAAGGGATCAAACATAAACTTTATGACGGGGGGGGTGGGTGCGCTCAGGGGCAAATGGCTCCTGTGCACATGCTCCCTATCGCAGCCTTGAACACAGGAGCACATGGCAGGACGGCATAGATAGGGCTCAGGCCCAGAATCCCAGAGAGTGATGCTGATTCCCTTCCTGGTTCGACGTGGGGGGGGCGGCGATGGCCGAACTGCCTCAGACACACGTGGGGGTAGGGGTGGGGGGACACACACACTCACTGTCAGTGATTCCCTCTTGCGCCCGCTGGTCACAAACGTAAAGCCCTGGGTCTCGATGGCTACTCCTGTTCGCTGGATATGTTCCTCCACGTACCTGCAGGGCACAACAGGAGCTGTCAGACACTCACACCCTCACACGGTCAGGCATACACAGGCAGAACGAGAGAACACAAGGGGAGGAGTCCACCGCAACAAGGCAGCACCCACCCTCCGACAGCATGGTGCATCCTCGGCGCCGACTCACTACCTTAGCACCCAGACTCCAGCAACGCGGCCGCCCAATCTCTGACGGCGCAGCGCCCCCTCGGCTTCTGGCCCACCGACAGCGCGGTCCATCTTGCGGCCCAAAGCGGGGCCCTCGGACGGCGCGGCGCCCAGCCTCCAATGGCGCAGCCCTCCCTATGCAACCCCCCACACCGACAGCGCAGCACCCACCCTCCGAGAGTGTGGCAACCCTTGGCGCCCACCCTCCAAGAGCGCGGGCCATTGATGGCGCAGCGACCCCCCTCCGAAAGTGGGGACCCTCCCTCAGCGTCCAGCCTCTGATGACCCGATGCCCAGCCACCGCTGGCGCGGCCCATCTCGTGGTGCCCGCCCTCCGACGGCACGGCCCAGCTCGCAGCGCCCGCCCTCCGACAGCGCGGCGCTCCCTTGGCGCCCAGCCCCTGACAGCGCGGTGGCCAGAGACGGTGCCAGACATACCAGTTAATAAAAGAGCTCTTGCCAGCAGAGTGATTGCCCATTAACATAACGTTGATCTTCTTCCGAGGGGGCAGCAAATGGAGGTTCAGCTTCGAGGCGATGTCTATCAAACCTGGGTGGGTCAGAATCAAGCCAGGGCCCAAGTTACAATTCAGACTGAGATCCCCCTCACTGACCCTCACCCAGAGGGAGAGATTGAGCGTGCCCACAGGGACTGAGAGTTCCCTTTACCACCTCCCCTCTCCCGTGCCCACAGGGACTGGGAGTTTCCTTTACCACCTCCCCTCTCCCGTGCCCACAGGGACTGGGAGTTCCCTTTACCACCTCCCCTCTCCCGTGCGGGATCCCAGTTTCTGTGCCGAATGTTGACGTCGATGCTGTTTCTGGTAACAGTCGGGTGCAGAAGGGGCCTTTGTGCTGGGTGAAAGCTCCCTGTCTCTCCTGCCCACTTGCTCCCCCTCCCCTCCTTCACTGAGTGCCACGCTCCCATGTCTGTGCCAACTACCGCCCCCTTCCCTGCCCCGTGCACGTGATGTTTACCTGGCACAGGTGTAAGGGAGCTGACGTGTGCTATATTTCTGAACAAAGAGCTTCCCCTTTATCTGGACCCACTATCTGGGAACGTGGGTCAGCCAGTGAACGGGGTGGGTCACGGCTCACACAGACAGAGCTTCATGTGCTCCCACCAACAATAAGGGCTGGCGTCTCTCTTGGTCCAAATGGCCAGATCCCAGGAGCTGCTGTTCAGGGACTGTGTGGGTCTACAGGCTGCCAACTCCCACCCGCTGCCCCCAGTCACAGCCTTGGCCTGTAACCTTCTCAGCACCTGACACTCCCTCGCTGGCCACCCCCGGGTGTGGCTTAAGCAGCTGGGTATGCGGGGGTGGTGACAGACATATGGAGGGGGCGACGGGGGCTGGAGGGGGTGACAGGGATAGGGAGGTGGTGTAGGGGCTGGAGGGGGTGACAGAGATAGGGAGGGGGTGTAGGGGGATGGAGGGGGTGACAGGAATAGGGAGGGGGTGTAGGAGGCTGGAGAGGTTTACAGAGATAGGTTGGGGGTGTAGGGGCTGGAGGGTGTGACAGAGATAGGGACAGGTTGTAGGGGAATGGAGGGGGTGACAGAGACAGGGAGGGGGTGTAGGGGGTTGGTGGGGGTGACAGAGGTAGGGAGGGGGCGATGGGCGCGACAGAGATAGGGATGGGGTGTTTGACATGACAGGGATAGGGAGGGGGTGTAGGGGGATGGAGGGGGTGACAGGAATAGGGAAGGGGTGTAGGGGGTGACAGGGATAGGGAGGTGGAGGAGAGGGCTGGAGGGGTGACAGAGAAAGGGAGGTGGTGTAGGGGCTGAAGGGGGTGACAGAGACAGGGAGGCGGCTACAGGGAATGACAGAGATAGGGAAGGGGTGTTTGACGTGACAGAGAAAGGGAGGGGGTGTTGAGGGCTGGAGGTGGTGGCAGAGATAGGGAAGGCGTGTAGGGGCTGGAGGGGGTGACAGAGATAGGGAGGGGGTGTAGGGGGACAGAGGGGGTGACAGAGATAGCGAGGGGGTGTAGGGGAATGGAGGAAGGTGACAGAGATAGGGAGGGTGTGTAGGGGCTGGTGGAATTTACAGAGATAGGGACAGAGTGTTGGGGCTGGATGCGTTTACAGAGATATGAAGAAGGGTCCAGGCCTGAAGCGTCAGCTTTTGTGCTCCTGAAATGCTGCTTGGCCTGCTGTGTTCATCCAACTTCACACTTTATTATCTTAGGCTGGAGGTGTAGGGGGCTGGAGGGGGTGACAGAGATAGGGAGTGGGTGTCAGGGGTGACAGAGACAGGGAGGGTGTGTCAGGGGGGTGACAGAGACAGGGAGGGTGTGTCAGGGGCTGGTGGGGGTGACAAGAGACAGGGAGAGGGTGACAGAGATAGAGAGCGGGTGTAGGGGGACGGAGGAGGTGACAGAGGTAGGGAGCGGGTGTCAGTGGTGACAGAGACAGGGAGGGGGTGTCGGGGGCTGGTGGGGGTGACAGAGACAGGGAGAGGGTGACAGAGATAGAGAGCGGGTGTAGGGGGACGGAGGGGGTGACAGAGATAGGGAGTGGGTGTAGGGGGATGGAAGGGGTGACAGGAATAGGGAGGGGGTGTAGGGGGATGGAGGCGCTGTCAGAGATAGGGAGTGGGTGTGGGTGTAGGGGCTGACAGAGATAGGGATGTGGCGTAGGGCTTGGTGGGGGTGACAGAGAAGGGGGCGGGGGAAGGGGGCTTGAGGAGGTCTGAGTGATTTTTCTGATTGGCTGCTATGTTGTGACGGCGGGTGGGATAAAGAGTCCGAGAGGGAAGGTGTCTTCGTACAATCCAACAGATCCCACCTGTGGCCAGCTTCGGGATCCTTAACCTGAGGAAGGACAGACCCCAGACTGAGAGGGACAGAGAGTGGGGAAAGGGGCGGTGTGCTCACTACACCAGCTTCTGGGAGCGGAGGGGGATTGTCTGAGTCAGGGAGATGGAGGTGTTGCTGAGCCATTGGGAGGGATTGAGGCGTACAGGGAGAGATAGGAAGGAATCCCTGGAGAATGTAGTCCCGGGCGTGTCCTGGTAGCAGCAAAAGGGATGCCCCCGCCTTCAGGACTGCTGCCCCTGGGATCTGACTGTGCACATCCCCGCAGCGTGCCCTGACAGATTCAAACCAGCTGGGGCAGAGCCGAGCTGCTGGAGGCTGATGCAGCTGGAACGTGAGCCTGCTAGCTGCACATGCCTAAGTGTAAGGTTGTGGGAGGCGGGGCCGGCGGTGGTGGCGACGGTGCCAGAGGAGAAGCTGTCCCGTGCCTGCTTGTTGGCTCGGAGCCACAGCACTGACCTGAAACGTGCCTCACGAAGCCAGGTGACCAATCCGTCCTGGCAGCGAGCATGCGGTGCCTTGCCACTTTCTCTCAGGGTGGCAGCACAGCCTGGCAAAGAACCCAGCTTCCTGGGGTTTCAGCGCTGCTGGGACAGAGAGGCTGTGTTCAGCGGGACAGCAAGAGAACCCCTGTACATGAGCGCAAGGGAAAGCGTACAGCTCGGTGCTGGGCTGCTGACGCTGGCTAACGCTAATGGCTCAGTCACACAGACTTGGGGTGACCCGATGAAGCCACACACAGAAAGCAGGCGTGGCCCATCTCCCTCCAGGTTGCAGCCAGTGAACGGGTGGTCACTGTCGCAATGTGGGAAGCGATACAGTCAATTTACTCACAGCAAGCTCCCACAAAGGTCTACGTGACAAAACACCAGGCTATTTCAGACGGGCTGAGTGGCAGCTGGAGCTTACTTTAGATTAATGCAAGGGAAAGGCGAATCAGAGCAGGACTTATACACTTAATGGTAGTGTCCCGGGGAGGGTTGCTGAACAGAGAGCAGGCGTGCAGGTACACTGTTCCCCAAAAGTAGAGTCGCAGGTAGACAGGGCGGTGAAGGAAGGGTTTGGTATGCTTGGTCAGTGCATTGAGTACAGGAGGTGGGAGGTCACCTTGCAGCTGTACAGGGCAGTGGTTAGGCCACTTTTGGTGTACTGGAATTCTGGTCTCCCTGTTACGGGAAATTTAAAAGGGTTCAGAAAAGATTTACAAGGATGTTGGGGGGTTCGAGCTACAGGAAGAGGCTGAATAGGCTGAGGCTATTTTCCCCCGAGCGTTGGAGGGGGTGACCCTATCGAGGTTTATAAAACATGAGGGGCATGGATAGGGGGAATGAACAGGGTCTTTTTCCCAGGGTGGGGAGGAGTCCAAAACTAGAGGGACACAGGTTTAAGGTGAGAGGAGAAAGATTTAAAAGGAACCTGGGGGGTAACTTTTTCATACAGAGGGTGGTGCGTGTATAGAACGAGCTGCCAGAGGAAGTGGTGGAGGCTGGCACAGTTATAACATTCAAACGGCATCTGGATGGGGACATGGACAGGAAGGGTTTAGAGAGATAGGGGGCCAAATGCTGGCAGATGGGACTGGATTAGTTTAGGATATCTGGGTCAGCATGGATGAGTTGGAGCGAAGGGTCTGTTTCGGTGCCGTACGGCTCTGTGATTGTATGAATACCTTTCCTTCCCTTCCTGTACACTTAATATCAGCCCCAGGAAGGGAACTTCACCCTGACACAGTTATTGAATCGAAGCAGAGCACGCCATTCAATCCTTTTACAGATGGCTATCTGATTGGTTCCAACCTCACCCCACAAACACACACCCCACCCACGCTCTCCCCATCACATACTGGTATTATTCCACTTGTAAGGGAGGGGGTGGCGCTGAGGTTTCCTGAGGAGATGTGAACAGTGGGCTGGCAAGTTAGGGCTTCTAAATCTTCTAATGAGACAAACCCTCTCTGTCCTTTTAACAGCGGCCCTCCGGCAGTACGGCGCTCCCTTGTTAACCAGCGCCAACAAGCCACTGAACAGCAGGCAATTTAGGGCACATGTCCATTCGGTGCAGAATTCCAGCCTTTCCTACGGAGAGATGGAATTCCACCTGGGTTTCTCCAGGGCACACTACTTGTGAAAGTAATCAGTGCACAGCAAGTCCCCTCACTGGGAGCCCCCGACATCCCACTGATGTCCCTGCAAGCACCTGCTGTGTCAGCATACAAACCGTTTGAGATTCCTGGACTGGGACACCCAGATCCCTCTGCACCTCGGAGCTTCGCAGCATCTCCCCCTCTATTGCTTCTTCCTTTTCCCAGGTCGCAGGGTCATGCTGTCCTGATGACAGGGATGGGGGGGGATGCAGGGTCATGGTTATTCTCCAGCCAAAACATTCTCATTTATCGAAGGTATGCTTCTTTTCAGACTACCCATCAGTTGCCAATAAAGGTGCAACTGACAAGGTGAGCCAGTCTACCTCTGCTACAGACATTCAAGGCCTCAGCAATAATCCCTGTGGCATTTCACTACAAGACAGGCTCGTTTACGTGGGTCTCAGTTCCTTCCCTTGGGAGGCTAAGGAAATTTGGCCTGTCTGTAAAGACACTTCCCGATTTTTATAGGTGCACTGCAGGAAGTATTCTACCCTGAAGCATCGCGGCCCAGTGCAGCAACTGCTCTTCCCGGGGCCGGGAGAAACGACAGAGTTGTGAACACAGCCCAGTCCATCACACAAACCAGCCTTCCATCCACGGGCTCCGACTATACTTCCCGCTGTCTCAGGAAGGCAGCCAACGACCCTTCCTACCCCGGTTATAACCCCTTCCAGCGGGAGGAGGATGCAGAAGCTTAAACACACGGACCAACAGACACCAGAACGGCTCCCTTCCCTGCTGTTATTCGCCTTCTGAATGGACACCTCCAATTTCGCGCTGTTCTATCGCCCTATGAACTTTGTATGGTATCATCTACCTGTGCTCCATGCAAAACTAAATGTTTCACTGCACCTGGGTACACATGAAAAACCGTTGGTAATTCTTCAGTTACTGAAGCAGTCCATATTCAAATCCAGCAGCACCTGGGCAACACCCAGGCTTGGACTGACCAGTGACAAGTCATGTTCCAACTGAAGCATAGAGGAAACAGGATTCAGGAACCATGGATGACAAGGGAAATTGTAAGCTTTGTCAAAAGGTCTGGGCAGCTACATATTGACAAAGCTCTTGAAGAGCATAGAGATATTAGGAGGGAACTTAAATGCAGAATTAGGAAGGATAAAAGGAGCCACAAAATGTCTTTCGCAAACAGGGGCAAGGAGAGTCCCAAGTTTTTTTTATGTATATATTAGCAGGAAGAGGGTAACAAGGGAAAGGACGAAGGAAGGAAGTTATATATAGAGCCACAAGGAGTGGGGAGATCCTTAATGAGCACTTTGTAACGGTATTCACCAAGGAGAAGGGTGGGACTAATGTTGAAGTCAGGGATGAGCGTGTGAATACTTTAGAGAAGGTCAGTATCTTGAAGGTGGGAGTTTTGGGAATCCGAAATTGCATTAGTGCAGACAACTCCCCAGGGCCAGATGGGATCGATCCCAGCTCTGTGTGGGAGGTAGGGGAAGAAATAGCTGGGGCAATAGCAGATATCTTCACATCCTCCCTGACTACAGGCAAGGTTCCAGAGGACTGGAGATGAGCCAATGTTGTTCCCTTTTTAAGAAAGGAAGCAGGGATAATACAGGAAATTATAGGCCAGTGAGCCTGACATCTGTGGTGGAGAAGCTCTTGGAGAAGTTACTGAGGGGCAGGATATCTACACATTTGGAAGAAAACAGACTGGTCAGTGACAGGCAGCATTGGTTTTCGATGGGGAAGGCCAGGTCTCACCAACCTGATTACATTTTTTGATTTAATTTGTGAGGGAAGGGCTGTGGAAGTAGTTTATAGACATTTGATAAAGTTCGATATGGCAGGTCGGTGCAAAAACTAAAATCCCACGGGATTCAGGGTGGGCTGGCTCTATGGATACAAAACTGGCTTGGTCATAGAAGTCAGAGGGTAGCCGGAGGTGGGGGGAGGGTGTTTTCAGGCTGGAGACCGGTAACGAGTGGTGTTCCACAGGGATCAGTCTTAGGCCCTCTGTTGTATGTGGTATATATAAATGATCTGCAGGAAAATGTGGGCGGTCTGATTAGTGCGTTCACAGATGACACAGAGATTGGGGAAGTTGCTGATCGTGTCGATGACTGTGGAAGGTACGACAGGATACGGATAGATTGGTGACTTGGGCACAGGGATGGCAGATGGAGTTTAATCCAGACAAATGTGAGGTGATGCATGTTGGAGGGTCAGATTTAGGTGTGAATTGTACTGCAAATGGCAGAACCTTAGGAACATTAATGTACAGACAGATCTGGGCGTGCAGGTCCACAGTTCCCTAGAAGTGCCAACACAGGTGGCCAGGGTGATTAAGGAGGCAAGTGGCATGTTTGCCAGGGCATGGAGTACAAGAGTTGGCAAACCATGCTGCAGCAATATAAAACCCTTGTTAGGCCGCATTGGGAGCGTTGTATGCAGCATTAGAAGGATGTGGAAGCTTTGGAGAGAGTACAGAGAAGTTCACCAGCATGTCACCTGGTCTTCAGGGCATTGGCTATGAGGAAAGGTTAAAAAGACTAGGATTGCTTTCACTGGAAAGACAGCAGCTGAGCAGGAGCCTGATAGAGAACTACGAAATGAGAAGAGGTATAGACAGAGTGGGTAGGCAGAGGCTTTTTCCCAGGGTTGATGTTTGAATTATCAGGGGGGATCAAGTTCAAGGTGAGGGGTAAAAGTTTGAGGGAGATGTGCGAGGGACATTTTTCACACAGAGGGGGGTAGGAGCCTGGAATGCTCTACCAGAGGGGGGTGATGGAAGCAGGCACGTCAGGAACATTAAACAGGCATCTGGACGGTTACATGAATGGGGAGGGAATCGAGGGATTCACACTGAATAAGGGCAAAAGGATTGTTCTTTAGATTATTCAGGGAGTGACGATCAGCACAGGATTGGGGGGCCGAAGGGCCTGTTCCTGTGCTGCACTTCTCGTGTTGTTTGTTCAAGACTTTACATAGGACTGGAATCACTTCGTCAAGTCATTGCCCCCAATTCATTAGGATTTTGGCTGATCTGACCATCCTCAAGTTCACTTTGCTGCCTTCGTCCCATAACCCTTGATTTTTGCAGACTGAAAATCTGTCTAGAACATAGAGCATAGAAAAGTACAGCACTGTACAGGCCCTTCGGCCCACGATGATGTGCCGTGGATTAATCCTAATCCAAAAATAAAATAACCTAACCTACATTCCCCTCAATTCACTGCTGTCCATGTGCATGTCCGGCAGTCGCTTAAACGTCACTAATGACTCTGCTTCCATGACTACCACTGGCAAAATACTCCATGCGCTCACAACTCTCTGGGTGAAGAACCTCCCTCTGACGTCTCCTCTATACCTTCCTCCTAGCACCTTAAAATTATGACCCTTCGTGGCAGTCAATCCTGCCCTGGGGAAAAGTCTCTGGCTATCGACTCTATCCGTGCCTCTCATTACCTTGTACACCTCAATCAGGTCACCCCTCTTCCTCCTTCTCTCCAGAGAGAAAAGTCCAAGCTCAGTTAACCTCTCCCCGTAAGACAATTCCTCCAGTCCAGGCAGCATCCTGGTAAACCTCCTTTGTATCCTCTCCAAAGCCTCCACATCTTTCCTATAATAGGATGACCAGAACTGGGCACAATATTCCAAGTGTGGTCTCACCAGGGTTTTGTAGAGCTGCAGCATAACCTCGCGGCTCTTAAACTCGATCCTCCGGTTAATGAAAGCCAAAACACCATATGCTTTCTTAACAACCTTATCCGCTTGGGTGGCAACTTTGAGGGAGCTATGCACTTGAACACCAAGATCCCACTGTTCCTCCACACTGCCGAGAATCCTGCCTTTAATCCGATATTCAGCATTTAAGTTTGTCTTTCCAAAATGCATCACTTCGCATTTATCCATGTTGAACTCCATCTGCCATTTCTCAGCCCAGCTCTGCATTCTGTCAATGTCTCGCTGAAGCCTGTAATAGCACTCGATACTATCAATGGCACCTCCAACCTTTGTGTCATCAGCAAACATACTAACCCACGCCTCAACCTCCACATCCAAGTTATTTATAAAAACTACAAAGAGTGGAGGCCCAAGAACAGATCCCTGCGGGACACCACTCAGCACTGACCTCCAGGCAGAATACTTACCATCTCCAACCACTCTCTGCCTCCTGTCAGCCAACCAGTTCTGAATCCAGACAGCCAAGTCACCCTGTATCCCATACCTCCCGAATTTATGAATGAGCCTGCCGTGGGGAACCTTATCAAATGCCTTGCTGAAGTCTATGTACACCACATCCACTGCTCGACCCTCGTCAACCTGTCTTCTGACCTCCTTAAAGAACTCAATAAGATTTGTAAGGCATGACCTGCCCCTCACAAAGCCATGCTGGCTCCCTTTAATCACGCTATGCTTTTCCAAATAGTCATCAATCCTATCCCTCAGAATTCTTTCCAAAACCTTGCTGACCACAGACGTAAGACTGACTGGTCTGTAATTTCCAGGGATTTCCCTATTTCCTTTCTTGAAAAGAGGAACAACATTTGCCTCCCTCCAATCTTCCGGTACGACTCCCATGGAGAGTGAGGAAGCAAAGATCTTCGCCAGTGGCTTAGCAACCTCCTTTCTCGCTTCCCGGAGCAACCTAGGATAAATCTGGTCTCACCCTGGGGACTATTCAATCTTAAATGTTTGCCAAAATTTCCAGCACATCAACTTCCTCAATCTTGATCTGTTCAAGCCCGTTTTCCTGCTCCTCAAAGTTCTCATTCACAACAAGGTCCCTTTCCTTAGTGAAAACCAAAGCAAAAAACTCATTTAGGGCTTCCCCTATCTGCGCAGACTCCACACACAAGTTCCCTACGCTATCCCTGATCGGCCCTACCTTCTCCCTGATCATTCCCTTATTCCTCAGGTATGAACCTCTTTGGGTTCGCCCTAATCCTTCCTGCCAAGCCCTTTTCCTGCCCCCTCCTGGTCCTCTTCAGTCCACTTTTGAGCTCCTTCCGAGCAAGCCTGTAATCCTCTAAAGCTGTGCTAGATCCTTGCTTCCTCCACCTTACGTACGCTGCCTTTTTCTTTTTGACGAGAAGCACCTCTGTTCCCGAAATCCAAGGCTCCTTAATCTTACCCCTTCTTACCTGTCTTAGAGGAACAAATTTATGCATCACACGCAGCAACTGCTCCTTAAACAGTCTGCTGTGCCCTTTCTGTGGAACAATTGCTCCCAATCTGTACTTCCCAACTCCTGTCTGATAGCATCATAGTTTCCTTTTCCCCAGTTAAATATCTTCCCCTGGTAACTGCTCCTTTCCCTTTCCATGGCTATGGTAAATGTGAGGCTGTTGTGGTCACTGTCACCAAGGTGTTCTCCCACCACGATATCTGACACCTGTCCTGGCTCATCGCCGAGTACCAAATCCAAAATGGCCTCTCCCTCGTCGGCCTGTCCACATACTGAGTCAGGAAACCCTCCTGAACACACCTGACAAAAACGGCACCATCCAAACCATCTGCACTCAGGAGGTTCCAATCTATATTGGGAAAGTTGAAGTCACCCATAACAACAACCCTGCTACGTTTGCACTTTTCAACTATCTGCCGGCCAATGAGTTCTTCGATCTCCCAACTGCTATTTGGGGTCTGTAGAGAACCCCCAGTGAAGTGACTGCTGCCTTGCTGTTCCGAACTTCCACCCACACTGACTCAGTCGACAAACCTTCCTCGGCAACCTTCATTTCTCTTGCTGTGATGCACTCTCTGATTAGCAACGCTACACCCCCTCCTCTTTTGCACCCTCCCTGTTCTTTTTAAATGTTCTAAAATGTCTACCTCAGCATTGAACAATCCAGCCCTGACATAAAGAATTCCACAGATTTACTACAAAGAAATTCCCTTTGTCTGTCTTCAACAGGCAGCCACTCGCTAAGATTTTTCCCTCTGGTCCTCAAGTCTTGAACAAGGGAGTAATGTAGAGATAGTGACGTTGGAGTTTCTATTTTCTTGGAGAGTGCCACACAACTGACAAGCAACGACCATCTCCAACAAGATAAAGTCTAACCATTGCATTCCCCCCCCTCCCCCACCACTTTACTATCAACATCCAGGGGGTTCCCACTGAGCAGCAACTGAACCGGACCCAGCCCCATATCAATCCTGTGGCTATAGGAGCAGGTCAGAGGCTGGGAATCCTGCAATGAGTAACTCCCCTCCCACCGCCCACTCCAAAAGCCTGTCCCACTATCGACAAGGCAGGAGGGCGAAGGAATACTCCCCACTTGCCCTGGACGGGGGCAGCGCCGACAACACTTGAGTAGCTCCACGCTGCACAGGGACAAAGCAGCCTCCACCCCCCACCCCCAACACTGACGCACAGTGTACTGTCCACAAGATGCTCCTCCAACAACAGTTTCCAAACACACAACCGCTACCCAGCCAGTAGGGCAACAGATACAGGGCAACACCAGCACCTACAAGATCTCCTGTGAGCCACTCACCATCGTGGTAGGGTATCGCTGGGTGAAATCCTGGCACTCCCTCCCTATGTGTTCACACCCACACTGTTTTGTAACCAGTAGATTATAGTGGCCTTCCCCCTCCATTTTGAGGAAGTGCACCTGCTACAACTCCCCCCAAAGGAGATGACACTGATCCTTTCTTTTATTTTCACCAACTCGTCACGAGCTGGTTACCACAGAGGTGAGAGTGAAGCGTGGTCAGGGGGACAACCCAATGTGGTTGGGGGAGTAAGAAGCAGAACTGCGTCCATTTGAAGTCCTGGCCTGGGGTGGCGATTGGGGGGATAGACAGAGAGCAGGATAATGACAGTAGCCCACTCCTGACAGGCTCAGGTACAGGAGGAGCACTCAGCAAGTTCATGGTGTTTTGGGCTGTGTGGAGATTTAAAGTGAGTTACCCCAAAACCTAACCCAACTGCCAAAGAACTAGATGAGCCATGGGGGGGGGGGGGAGGGGGGAGAAGAGTTGGGGGCAACGGTCATGCCAATTGCTCGGATGATACTGAAATGGGGGTGGGGCGGGGGATGGAGACCCAATGTGTTCAGGGGATGGGGGGGGGGGGGGGGAAGAGGGGGGAGCGGATGGATCAATGCAATTGTGGAGAATGACGATTTGCCTACAAAACCAATCCAACGCCCGAACAAGTAAATCATGATGGGAGTGGGGGTTAGTGTTACAGTAACGCTAACCTACCAATGGTACTTAATGCAGGGCAACTCATTGGCTTTGGTGGTGGGGGGGGTGTAGGGAAAGGGGTTTAGGACTGTGGGGATTTACCCCAAAACCCAACCCAATCCCCATCATCAGTGCAGCCTCTGACGAAGCGCCGGTGTGTCTTCCCGCCCGGAGTCTGTTGAGCTAGATCACCTCGCTTCTGGTTTCTCATCACAGTGGAGTGTACATGGGGTTGAGTTCTAGGTGTTTATTGATGGCTTTCTTTGTGGCGTACCAAGCTTCTAGGAATTTCCGTGCCTGTCTCTGCTTAGTTTGTCCCAGGATTTTGATGTTGTCCCAGTCGAATTGGTGGTTCTCCTCATCCACGTGGATAGAGACGTGAGAGTATTGGTCATGTTTTTTTGTAGCCAGTAGGTGTTCGCGTACCCTTGTTAGTTTTCTAGAAGCCTGGTACTCCACGAAGTAACAAACACATAGGGCTCAACGGAACACCAGCGCTTCATCGGAGGCTGCGCTGATGATGTTACCCAGCGGGCTATCTGCGGAACAACGAACGAGCTCGGTGAGCCAACCAACCACTACACCCGCAACCCGAGCTACAAATCTACTCCAAAACTTTAAAGAAGAAAATTAGCCCCCCAACGAATGTCACGATGGGGAGAGGGGATATTAAAGTAACAGTCTCCACCCTCCCATAATATTGAACACTGGGTGTGGTGGGGGAACCCAATGTGTTTGGAGTGCATGGGCTATTTAGGATTGAAGGGGTTTATGAAGACGATTAGCCCCCAAGTCCAACTCAACCCAACCCCCAATGGATGTCATGATGGGGGAAGAGGAGATAATAGGGTAACAACCTCCAGTCTCCCATAATATTGAACACTGGGGGTGGTGGGGGAACCCAATGTGTTTGGAGTGCATGGGGTATTTAGGATTGAAGGGGTTTATGAAGAAGATTAGCCCCCAAATCCAACCCAACCCAACCCCCAATGGATGTCATGATGGGGGAAGAGGAGATAATAGGGTAACAACCTCCAGTCTCCCATAATATTGAACACTGGGGGTGGTGGGGGAACCCAATGTGTTTGGAGTGCATGGGGTATTTAGGATTGAAGGGGTTTATGAAGAAGATTAGCCCCCAAGTCCAACTCAATCCAACCCCCAATGGATGTCATGATGGGGGAAGAGGAGATAATAGGGTAACAACCTCCAGTCTCCCATAATATTGAACACTGGGGGTGGTGGGGGAACCCAATGTGTTTGGAGGGCATGGGGTATTTAGGATTGAAGGGGTTTATGAAGACGATTAGCCCCCAAATCCAACCCAACCCAACCCCCAATGCAGGCCAATGATGGAGATGGTAGGAAAGGCAACGATAGCCCTGGCTCCCATGGTACGCGGGAAGGGTGCTGGAATGACTAAAAGGTAGGGTGGATTTAAGAAGAATTTTCCCGCAAAAGAGAGGCGGCGGAGGGGGAAGAATTTTCTTTTAAAAAAAAATTAAAAGCAGACCGGGCGTCACGTAAAACGCGGGGCCGGATCTCGCGACCGGAGCCGGAGCCGCTCCCGTCCGCGGACTCGGCGCCCGTCCCGGATCCAGAAGCCCCGATCCACCCCGGGTTTCCCGACCCACCGCGACCCTCTCCGTCGACCACAGTGTGTAGGTTTCTTTGAAACTCCAGGCTTTTACCGGTGCCGGGCTCTCCGTACAGCGAGTGGCACTCCCTGAGGACCCGCTCGCTCACCGACTCGGATCCCCTCTCGGCGTTGGCCGCGTTGCGGCTCTTTACATTTTTGCCGGTCATTTGTTATTGTAGCCGTAGTAATCGGACGACGGCTGCTTTTTCAAAAGCGACAGTGCCAACCGTCCTCCCCGCACTTGGGGTCGCCGGGAGTTGTAGTCTCTCGTCCGCCGTCACCCGGTTAGTTGTGGTTTGAGTGACGTCACCTGGCGGACTACAGTTCCCAGCAGGGCTCGCACTACCCGTGAAAATGGCGAACAAGGCGGGTTTTGATTGGCGGGGATCATCCAGGGGGTTGCAGTCTCCCGCTGCACCCCATCCCGTAGTGTTAGTCTTGGTGACGTCACGTAGCGGACTACATATCCCGGCGGTCTGGGCGCACCATTCGAGCAGGTGTTCGGACCTCTGCCTCGGGCACACGGCGCGAAAGGAGGCGTGCGTGACGAGTCGGCCGTTGTAGTCTTCCATCCAGCAGCGCTCTGTACTTTTACCCTGGGTGACGTCACCCAGCGGACTACAAAACCCGGCGGGCTCCGCTCCGCGCGGCTTTAGCCAACGGGCAACGGACGCGGTGGTAGCCGGGAGTTGTGGTGCATGACCGCCACCGCCGCGCTCATGAGGGCAGCCGACGGACTACAGCCCCCACAACAACCTGCGAGGCCCCTTGCTTCCCGCCGAAACGTTTGGAGGACGTGCTGAAAGAACGGGCGCCATCTTGGAGAATGGCCATGGTTGGCAGCACTTGGACCACACTGAGGTGTTGGGACGGAAAAAGCCCAAATAAAACAGCCATTCCCCAAAAACACGCCACAGCGAGGGTCAACCCATTGGGTCCGAGGCTGAGATTGGTCAATGGAAAGGAAGACAAAGCAGTGGCAGGTGTTGGATTTGACGCCAACTGATTGCCAACCAGTCCGACCCCTCCCCCACCTTCGCCTTCAACCGCCCCCACCCACCCAGACGCCATTGCCGTCCCTGTGCAAATTCCTCGGGGGAGGCCGAGTGGATGCGGCGAGAGAGCAAAATTAAGCCCCCCCCCCCAACCAGCGCCTTCGGAAGCCTCGCCCGTCAGCCATTTACAGAGATGAGGACGACGGGACGCGGCCGAGGAGGAGTGGGAGGGCGTTGCTGCCGGCGGGCTGGGGTCGCCGGGGGACCGTGGAAGGCCCAGAGACGCAACGCTGTCCGATTCTGCCTCGGGCGCCCTCCCTTGGATGATGGACGGAAGCCAACTTCCGGAGGGGGTCACGGTCTGGGCGTTGACCGCACCGTCCCTGACCTCCCCCACCCCCCCCCCCCCGACCCCGCCGAGTGAAGCGGGGCGGTTGTGGTGTTGGGCGGTGAGGTGGAGCCCTTCTGGCACCAACGCGGGAGGTTGGCATTCGAGACTGAAAGAGAGAAACGAAGGGAGACGAGGAGAAACAGAGAGAGAGGGAGAGTAGAGGAGGAGCGCTGTTGGCTCCAGAAGGTCACGCCGAGGCGAGGTTGCCGATTCCAGACAGAGATATTGGACGGACGTCCTGGGTGTTGACGCTTTGGCCTCCCGGCCGTGTTGACAAGCCGCTCCCAGAGGAAGGCGTTCGGGGCGGTGCGGTGGGGGTGTGTGGAGCCTTCACTCCCCTTGGGCTTGAGAAGGATTCTGACCTCAGGACCCCCAGCTCGCTGATAGGTCAGTGCGTCCATTTGGCCCGAAGATTCGGCCGCGTGTTACTGATACCCTCAGACAGAAATCACACGTCGGGAGGGAGCTTTACCCTGCATCTAACCCACTGCTGTCCCTGACCCTGGTGGTGTGTGATGGTGGGGGGGCAGTGTAGAGGGAGCTTTACCCTGCATCTAACCCCCTGCTGTCCCTGACCCTGGTGGTGTGTGATGGTGGGGGGGCAGTGTAGAGGGAGCTTTACCCTGCATCTAACCCCCTGCTGTCCCTGACCCTGGTGGTGTGTGATGGTGGGGGGGCAGTGTAGAGGGAGCTTTACCCTGCATCTAACCCGCTGCTGTCCCTGACCCTGGTGGTGTGTGATGGTGGGGGGCAGTGTAGAGGGAGCTTTACCCTGCATCTAACCCGCTGCTGTCCCTGACCCTGGTGGTGTGTGATGGTGGGGGGCAGTGTAGAGGGAACTTTACCCTGCATCTAACCCCCTGCTGTCCCTGGGAGTGTATTGATGGCGGGGTGGCGCTGTGTAGAGGGAGCTTTACCCTGTATCTCACCCCGTGCTGTCCCTGGGAGTGTTTGATGGGAGGGAGAACAGTGTAGAGGGATCTTTACTGTGTATTTAACCCTGTGCTGTCCCTATCCCTGGGAGTGTTTGATGTTGGTTGGGGCAGCGGGGTGGCAGTGTAGAGGGAGCTTTACCCTGTGCCTAACCCCGTGCTGTCCCTGGGAGTGTTTGGTGGTGGGCAGGGGGAGGGTGGACAGTGTACAGGGAGCTTTACTCAGTATCTAACTCTGTGCTGTCCCTGGGAGTGTTTGATGGTGGTGGGGGGTGGTGGACAGTGTACAGGGAGCTTTACTCAGTATCTAACCCTGTGCTGTCCCTGGCTTGTGAGTGTTTGATGGTGGTGTTTGGTCTGTGTTCTCCGAAGGGAGTGGGATGGTGTCACGGTGGGGAGATCGAGGTCAGCTCACAGACCAGGCACTTCTTGTGCTAGTGTAACAGACCCAAGAGGGGGCCGAATGGCCTCCTGTCCCTGTGTAACAGGCTGGAGGAGGGAGGGGCTGAATGGCCTCCTGTTCCTGTGTAACAGGCTGGAGGATGGAGGGGGCTGAATGGCCTCCTGTTCCTGTGTAACAGGCTGGAGGAGGGAGGGGGATGAATGGCCTGCTGTCGCTGTGTAACAGGCTGGAGGAGGGAGGGGCTGAATGGCCTCCTGTTCCTGTGTAACAGGCTGGAGGATGGAGGGGGCTGAATGGCCTC
>NC_081403.1:361877-434377 GCF_030684315.1 Stegostoma tigrinum
ATACACAGATGCACGCACGATAACTGTGCTCCCCTTGTCACCATGCACAGCAGTGGCTGCAAGAGCTAGGAATGCAATACATTGGCTCCTACTTGCACAGACTTCGGAGATCTGACCTTTATTTGAAAAGAGAGGATGTGGAGTATTTGTCCTCTTGAGTATATGCAGCATTTGTATATGTGTAGCCAAGGTTGATGGTGTAGGTAAAGTATTCGATGTTGCGTACCAGTGGCAGGTATGGAACCATGTAGTCATCGGCACGATGGCCCAGGGGAACTCTCTGGTGTGTTGGATACATTGTCAGACGCCTCCTGTCAGCTCGCAGGTAATCTTCCACAATCCTTCAACAAAGACGGCGGAAATAGGCCAGTCAGTCACAGAGAGAGAGAGACAGGAGAGAGTGAGACAACACCCATGGGAGGGAGGGAGGGAGAGGTGGTGTGGTGGCAGTGGGGAGATGGGGAGGGAAGAGAGCACGGAGAGAGACAAAACACCTTCACAGAGATAGGGAGAGAGAGAGAACACCCCTGAGATAGAGAGAGAGGGGCGGAAGAGGGACAAAACACCTTCAGAGAGACAGAGAGGGGACTGGCAGAGTGAGGGATCACCCCTGGGGCAGGGTGAGGGGCGGGGGAGACAGGGGGAAGTGGAGTGGTGGATAGGGAGGGAAGAGAGCAAGGAGAGGGACAAAACGCCTTCACAGAGACAGAGCGAGAGAGAGAGAGAGAGCTGGGGAGTGACTGAACATCCTCACGGAGAGAGAGCGAGAGAGAACAGGGAGAGTCACACAATGGAGGGGGAGGGGTTAGGGTTATGCAGGGAGAGTGAGACCGAGGAGATCTGGACCATGCCCCGGTATCCCACTGTCCAGTGTACATTCCCTGTCACTTACTTGTCGATGAAGGCATGATGCAGCATGAAGATGGGATCATTCGATGCAGCTGGGACCTGCGAGATGGTCCCGTTGAGGTAGGCATGGACCTGGTTATGGAGTCCGATTGTTTGGTGGCCCGGGTGACTGGCCTCTTTAAAGCCTACCAAGGGCAGACAGAGACACCAGAGTGAACAGGGCCTCGAGGGCAGAGATAACAGACACCCAACCACTCCCCCTATCTCTCCCTCCATCCCATCACCTTTACTCTGCGTCTAAGCCCGTGCTGCCCCTGTCCTGGGAGTGTTTGATGGGGAAGTCAATGTCGAACAAGTCTTACTCTGTATCTAACCCCTTGCTGCCCCTATGATGGGGACATTTGCGAGATGAGGCAGGGGAGGTGATGGCCTGGTGGTGTTACCGCTAGCCTATTAATCCAGAGATCCCGATAACGTTCTGGGGACATGCGTTCGAATCCTGCCACTGTTGATGGTGGAATTGGAATTCGATAAAACATCAGGAATTTAAGAATCTAATGATGACCATGGATCCATTGCCAATTGTCAGAAAAACCCATCTGGTTCACTAATGTCCTCTAGGGAAGGTAACTACCATCATTACCTGGTCTGGCTTACATGTGACTCCAGACCCACAGCAACGTGTTTGACATGAAATGCCTCCCGGCCAATGAGGGATGGGCAATAAATGCTGGCTGAGCCAGCGACACCCTCATCCCATGAATGAATAAAATAAGGTGAGCCTTACCTTCGATTGTGTTGCGGAAACTGAATGGGGCGTACTGGTTGAAAGGAAAGGCATCGAACTGTTCGATCTTTAGGCTGTTCCAAATGTCAGCGGCAGGTGGCAGCCGATCTGCTCTCCTGTCGTTTCCTGGGTTCCGGTTCAGGAAGGACTTCCCCTCGGTGGGCCCGGGGCAAATCAGGTGGAAGTTATCCTCGTCGCCCCCGTCGTATGTACACAGGGTCTGCAAGGGAGGGGCGTACGGCTGTCGTCAGTCATCGTCTATCACAGCCCCAGCAACTCCTCATCCCTCGACATGTATCACAGCACCTACCTCACTCCCGTTCTGGGTGATAGCGAGTGTCTGCAGGGGGTGACAGAGACAGGGAGGGGGTGTAGGGGGTGTCAGAGATAGGGAGGGGGTGTAGGGGGATGGAGGGGGTGACAGAGACAGGGAGGGGGTGTAGGGGGTGTCAGAGATAGGGAGGGGGTGTAGGGGGATGGTTGGGGTGACAGAGATAGGGAGGGAGCTGGAAGGGGTGACAGAGATAGGGGGTGTATGGGGCTGGAAGTAAAGTACACTGTGCAACGCGGCGCCCCCTCGGCGCCGACCCTCTGTGCTGAGTTTGCCAAGAGGAGCGCTGAGGTGGCGTTTGCTTGTTTTCTCTCCGCACTGGGTTTTGAGTTTGTGGCTTCTGGCCCGAGTGTACCCCGCTGCCCCCTCCCCCAACCAACCTTACCTCCCAGTTGGCAAAGGGCGAGGGTGGCAGCAGTGTGCCAGAGGGTCCGTTCCGCCCCATCAGCCAGTCGGTGCAGATGTCGCAGGTGGGTGCCAGGGTCCAGTTCCAGTAGGGGACGTAGAATCCCTCGTCCCTGGTGAGGTGGCGCATCTCCTTCTCAAAGAACAGCAGGTACTTGCGGTGCCAGACGGTAAAGGCTGGGCCCATGTGGGCAAAGTTAGGTTTGTCGCGTGTCTGGATGGGCTTGGCTGCCACGTAGTGCACCCAGGTGCAGATATCATACACGCTGGCGTTCTGGAACGTGAAGCTGCTCGGGTCCGAGGTGTTCCCACTCACCAGGATGACGTACCGCTGGCTGACTGTTGTCTTGGCCAGTACCAGTTGGTTTACAAAACGCTGCCTCTCTGCCCAGCTCATCTCGTGTAGGGCCCGGCGAACCGTCAGTGCCCGCCTCTGGCACTGCGCGCCCCAGTACCCGTCCCTGCACTCGCTGCAGTCGAAGCCAGCGAAGGGGCTGTTGCACACGCACACCCGCCTGTAGAAGCTGGAAGGCCAGGCCATTCTGAAGTCCTTCCGGGAGGGTTCAGGCGTGTGAAGGTCCGCTTGCGCCTGGCACCGGCCCCGGCCACTCTTCTCCCCGCACGCAGTGCCGTCCTGCTCCCAGACTGGGCAGCACGTCTGGCTGCTCAACGCACTGGGCTGAGTGCACACCCTGGGGAACTGGGTGGCTGCGCTGCTCACCAGCACTGACGCCAGCAGGAGCCTGGTAGCCATGCTTACGTGCAGCTCCTCTTCACCCTCCTCCAGTGCCTGGCAGCTGACTGGGCAGGCTGGATTTATATACCGACCACACCCCTGCTCATTGGCACCCACTCCTGCTACAACTGCTGCTGCCAACTAGCTGCTCACATAACCCGGGCTTCAGGCCCTCAACCCAGGCATGGTTACACTCAAACAGCCCCTACAGTACACATCGAGGCTCTTTGGCATATCGAGCCGGCACTGTGTCTCTGGTGAGCATCCCACCAAGATCCTGTGCCCGTGATCCCGCATTTACCCTAACCCGCACATCCCTGGGCACTACGGGACAATTTCCCATCGGCCAATCCCACCCTAACCTGCACATCCCTGGGCACTACGGGACAATTTCCCATCGGCCAATCCCACCCTAACCCGCACATCCCTGGGCACTACGGGACAATTTCCCATCGGCCAATCCCACCCTAACCCGCACATCCCTGGGCACTACGGGACAATTTCCCATCGGCCAATCCCACCCTAACCTGCACATCCCTGGGCACTACGGGACAATTTCCCATCGGCCAACCCCACCCTAACCCGCACATCCCTGGGCACTACGGGACAATTTCCCATCGGCCAATCCCACCCTAACCCGCACATCCCTGGGCACTACGGGACAATTTCCCATCGGCCAATCCCACCCTAACCCCCACATCCGTGGGCACTACGGGACAATTTCCCATCGGCCAATCCCATCCTAACCCGCACATCCCTGGGCACTACGGGACAATTTCCCATCGGCCAATCCCACCCTAACCCGCACATCCCTGGGCACTACGGGACAATTTCCCATCGGCCAACCCCACCCTAACCCGCACATCCCTGGGCACTACGGGACAATTTCCCATCGGCCAGTCCCACCCTAACCCGCACATCCCTGGGCACGACGGGACAATTTCCCATCGGCCAATCCCACCCTAACCCGCACATCCCTGGGCACTACGGGACAATTTCCCATCGGCCAACCCCACCCTAACCCCCACATCCCTGGGCACTACGGGACAATTTCCCATCGGCCAATCCCACCCTAACCACACACACACACACACACACACACAGAGACACACAAACACAGACACACAAACACAGACGTGCACACACAGACACGCGCGCGCACACAGACACGCGCGCACACACAGACACGCGCACACACACGCACACAGACATGCACAGACACGCACACAGACACTCACACGCACACACACACAGACACTCACACACACACACACACAGATACACGCGTACACACACAGACACGCACGCAGACACACACAGACACAGATACACGCGTACACACACAGACACGCACGCAGACACACACAGACACAGATACACGCATGCACGCACAGACACGCACGCACACACGCACAGACACACACACAGACACGCGCACAGACACACACACACTCACACGCACATACACACACGCACACACACACAGACACAGATACACGCATACACACACAGACACACACGCACAGACGCACACAGACACTCACACACACACACACAGATACACGCATACACACACACTCACGCACGCACACAGGCACACACACACGCACACACACAGACGCGCACACAGACGCGCACACAGACGCGCACACAGACGCGCACACAGACGCGCACACAGACACGCACACGCACACACACAGAGACACGCGCACACACACACAGACGCGCGCACAGACACGCACATGCACAGACACGCGCACAGACACACACACACAGACACGCACACACACAGACGCGCACACACACAGACGCGCACACACACAGACGCGCACACACACAGACGCGCACACACACAGACACGCGCACACACACAGACACGCGCACACACACAGACACGCGCACACACACAGACACGCGCACACACACAGACACGCGCACACACACAGACACGCGCACACACACAGACACGCGCACACACACAGACACGCGCACACACACAGACACGCGCACACACACAGACACGCGCACACACACAGACACGCGCACACACACAGACACGCGCACACACACAGACACGCGCACACACACAGACACGCGCACACACACAGACACGCGCACACACACAGACACGCGCACACACACAGACACAGGCACACGCACACACACACGCGCACGCACACACACACGCGCACGCACACAGGCGCACGCACACAGACACACGCACACACACACAGACGCACACTCACACAGACACTCACACAGACACACACTCACACGCACAGACACGCACACGCACACACACACACGCAGACGCACGCGCGCACGCACACACACGCACACGCGCACGCACACACACGCACACACACACACACACAGACTCACACACAGACACGCGCACAGACACAGACACACGCGCACACACACAGACGCACGCACACAGACGCGCACACAGACGCACACAGACGCGCACACAGACACGCACACACACGCACACAGACGCACAGACACGCACAGACGCGCACACACAGACGCGCGCACACACAGGCACGCGCACAGGCATGCACACAGACACACAGTCGCGCACGCACACAGGCGCGCGCACGCACACAGGCGCGCGCACGCACACACACACACTCACTCATACAGACACACTCACAGACACACTCACAGACACACTCACAGACACACTCGCACTCACTCGCACTCACTCGCACTCACTCGCACTCACTCGCACTCACTCGCACACACAGACAGACACTCACACACACAGACAGACACTCACACACACACACTCTCACACACACTCACACACACTCACACACACTCACACACTCTCACACACTCTCACACACTCTCACACACTCTCACACACACTCACTCACACACTCACTCACACACTCACTCACACACTCACTCACACACTCACTCACACACTCACTCACACACTCACTCACACACTCACTCACACACTCACTCACACAGACACTCACACAGACACTCACACAGACACTCACACAGACACACACACACTCACACAAACAGACACACACACACTCACACACACACACTCACACACACACTCACACACTCACACACACTCGCACACACTCACACACACACACTCGCACACACTCGCACACACTCGCACACACTCGCACACACTCGCACACACACAGACAGACACTCACACAGACACTCACACAGACACTCACACAGACACTCACACAGACACTCACACACAGACACACACAGACGCACACACGCGCGCACACGCGCGCGCACACGCGCGCACACGCGCGCACACTCGCGCACACTCGCACACACTCGCACACACACAGACAGACACTCACACAGACACTCACACAGACACTCACACAGACACTCACACACAGACACACACAGACGCGCACGCGCGCGCACGCGCGCGCACACGCGCGCACACTCGCGCACACACAGACTCACACACACTCACACACACAGACTCACACACACAGACTCACACACACGCACTCACACACACGCACTCACACGCACTCACACGCACTCACACACACTCACACACTCACACACAGACACGCACACACTCGCACACACTCGCACACACTCGCACACACTCGCGCACACTCGCGCGCACACTCGCGCACACACTCACACAGACACTCACACAGACACTCACACAGACACTCACACAGACACTCACACACAGACACACGCGCGCACACACGCGCGCACACTGGCGCACACTGGCGCACACTCACGCGCACACACGCGCAGACTCACACACGCACACGCACACAGACGCGCGCGCACACAGGCACGCACACTCACACAGACACACTCACAGACACACTCACAGACACACTCACAGACACAGGCACACACACACAGACAAACACAGACACTCACACTCACACACACTCACACACACTCACACACACTCACACACACACTCACACACACATGCAGACACACACAGACATGCACACAGGCACGCGCGCACACAGGCACGTGCGCGCACACACACTCACTCACAGGCACACACCCACAGACACTCACTCACACTCACTCACACTCACTCACACTCACTCACACTCACTCACACACACTGACACACACTCACACACACTCACACACACTCACACACACTCACACACACTCACACACACTCACACACACTCACACACACTGACACACACTGACACACACTGACACACACTGACACACACTGACACACACTGACACACACAGTCACACACTGACACACACAGTCACACACACAGACACACAGTCACACACAGACGCGCACACAGACACGCACACAGACACGCACACAGACAGACACACACAGACACTCGCACGCACACAGACGCGCGCACGCACAGACGCGCGCACACACAGACGCGCGCACACAGACGCGCGCACAGACGCACACAGACACAGGCACGCGCACATGCATGCACACAGACACAGGCACGCACGCGCACACACAGTCGCGCGCACACACAGTCGCGCACACACACACAGACGCGCGCGCATTCACACACAGACGCGCGCACACACACAGACGCGCGCACACACACAGACGCGCGCACACACACAGACGCGCGCACACACACACAGACGCGCGCACACACACACAGACGCGCACACACACAGACGCGCGCGCACACACACAGACGCGCGCGCGCGCACACACAGACGCGCGCGCGCGCACACACAGACGCGCGCGCGCGCACACACAGACGCGCGCGCGCGCACACACTCGCGCACACACTCGCGCGCGCGCGCACACTCGCGCGCGCGCACACTCGCGCGCGCGCACACTCGCGCGCGCACACACACTCGCGCGCGCACACACACTCGCGCGCGCACACACACTCGCGCGCGCACACACACTCGCGCGCGCACACACACTCGCGCGCACACACACACTCGCGCGCACACACGCACACACACTCAGACACACACACATGCACACACAGACGCGCGCAGACACAGACGCGCGCGCACACAGGCGCGCGCGCACACAGGCGCGCGCGCACACAGGCGCGCGCGCACACAGGCGCGCGCGCACACAGGGACGCGCGCGCACACAGGGACGCGCGCGCACACAGGGACGCGCGCGCACACAGAGACGCGCGCGCACACAGAGACGCGCGCGCACACAGAGACGCGCGCACACACAGAGACGCGCGCACACACAGAGACGCGCGCACACACAGAGACGCGCGCACACACAGAGACGCGCGCACACACAGAGACGCGCGCACAAACAGAGACGCGCGCACACACAGAGACGCGCGCACACAGGCACACACACACAGACGCGCGCACACAGGCACACACACACAGACGCGCGCACACAGGCGCACACACACACACACTCACACACACTCACACTCACACACACTCACACTCACACACACACACACTCACACACACTCATAATCACACTCACACAGACACACACACGATCAGATACACACACACACAGACACAGACGCGCACACACACAGACATGCACACGCACACAGACAGACACACACGCAGACACTCGCACACACACAGACGCGCGCGCACACACAGACGCGCGCGCACACACAGACGCGCGCGCACACACACTGACGCGCGCGCGCACACACTGACGCGCGCGCGCACACACTGACGCGCGCGCACACACAGACGCGCGCGCGCACACACAGACGCGCGCGCGCACACACAGACGCGCGCGCGCACACACAGACGCGCGCGCGCACACACAGACGCGCGCGCGCACACACAGACGCGCGCGCGCACACACAGACGCGCGCGCGCACACACAGACGCGCGCGCACACACACAGACGCGCGCGCACACACACAGACGCGCGCACACACTCACACACACACAGACACACACGCTCACACAGACACACACTCGCACACACACACACACACACTCGCACACACACACTCGCACACACACTCGCACACACACTCGCACACACACACTCGCGCACACACACACTCGCGCACACACACACTCGCGCACACACACACTCGCGCACACACACACTCGCGCACACACACACTCGCGCACACACACACTCGCGCACACACACACTCGCGCACACACACACTCGCGCACACACACACTCGCGCACACACACACTCGCGCACACACACACTCGCGCACACACACACTCGCGCACACACACACACTCGCGCACACACACACACTCGCGCACACACACACACTCGCACACACACTCGCACACACACTCGCACACACACTCGCGCACACACACTCGCGCACACACACACTCGCGCACACACACACTCGCGCACACACACACTCGCGCACACACACACTCGCGCACACACACTCGCGCACACACACTCGCGCACACACACTCGCGCACACACACACTCGCGCACACACACACTCGCGCACACACACACTCGCGCACACACACACTCGCGCACACACACACTCGCGCACACACACACTCGCGCACACACACACTCGCGCACACACACACTCGCGCACACACACACTCGCGCACACACACACTCGCGCACACACACACTCGCGCACACACACACTCGCGCACACACACACTCGCGCACACACACACTCGCTCACACACACAGACACACACACAGACACACACAGACACACACTCAGACACACACACATGCACACACAGACGCGCACACACAGACACACACACAGACGCGCAAACGCACACAGACGCGCGCGCACACAGGCGCGCGCGCACACAGGCGCGCGCGCACACAGGCGCGCGCGCACACAGAGACGCGCGCGCACACAGAGACGCGCGCGCACACAGAGACGCGCGCGCACACAGAGACGCGCGCACACACAGAGACGCGCGCACACACAGAGACGCGCGCACACACAGAGACGCGCGCACACACAGAGACGCGCGCACACACAGAGACGCGCGCACACACACAGACGCGCGCACACAGGCACACACACAGGCACTCACACTCACACACACTCACACACACTCACACTCACACACACTCATAATCACACTCACACAGACACACACACGATCAGATACACACACACAGACACAGACGCGCACACACACAGACATGCACACGCACACAGACAGACACGCACGCACACAGGCACGCGCGCGCTCACAGGCACGCGCGCGCACACAGGCACGCGCGAAGCACACAGGCACGCGCGAAGCACACACACACACTCACACACTCACTCACGCTCACTCACACTCACACACACACTCACTCACACTCACTCACACACACAGACACACACACAGACACACACACAGACACACACAGACACACACACGCTCAGATACACACACACAGACACACACACATGCACACACAGAAGCGCTCACACACAGACATGCACACAGACACGCACACAGACACTCGCACACACACAGACGCGCGCACACACAGGCGCGCGCACACACAGGCGCGCGCACACACAGGCGCGCGCACACACAGGCGCACGCAGACAGGCACGCGTGCACACAGGCACGCACACACACAGACACGCACACACACACACAGTCGCACAGACACGCACACACGCACGCAGACACGCACAGACGCACAGACACAGACGCGCGCACACACAGACGCGCGCACACACAGACGCGCGCACACACAGACGCGCGCACACACAGACGCGCGCACACACAGTCGCGCGCACACACAGAGACGCGCGCACGCACAGAGACGCGCGCACGCACAGAGACGCGCGCACGCACAGAGACGCGCGCACGCACAGAGACGCGCGCACGCACAGAGACGCGCGCACGCACAGAGACGCGCGCACGCACAGAGACGCGCGCACACACACAGACGCGCGCACACACTCACAGGCACACACACAGGCACACACAAACAGACACACACAGACACTCACACTCACACACACTCACACACACTCACACACACTCACACTCACACACACTCACACTCACACTCACACAGACACACACACGATCAGATACACACACACACAGACACAGACGCGCACACACACAGACATGCACACGCACACAGACAGACACACACGCAGACACTCGCACACACACAGACGCACGCGCACACAGACGCGCGCGCACACAGGCACGCGCGAAGCACACACACTCACTCACACACTCACACACTCACTCACGCTCACTCACACTCACTCACACACACACTCACTCACACTCACTCACACACACAGACACACACACAGACACACACACAGACACACACACAGACACACACACAGACACACACACAGACACACACACGCTCAGATACACACACACAGACACACACACATGCACACACAGAAGCGCTCACACACAGACATGCACACAGACACGCACACGCACACAGACACTCGCACACACACAGACGCGCGCACGCACAGACGCGCGCACGCACAGACGCGCGCACGCACAGACGCGCGCACGCACAGACGCGCGCACGCACAGACGCGCGCACGCACAGACGCGCGCACGCACACAGGCACGCGCACGCACACAGGCACGCGCACGCACACAGGCACGCACACGCACACAGGCACGCACACGCACACAGGCACGCACACGCACACACACTCACTCACACTCACTCACACAGACACACACACACTCACAGACACACTCACAGACACACTCACAGACACACTCACAGACACACTCACAGACACACACACACAGGCACACACAAACAGGCACACACTCACACTCACAGACACACGCACACTCACACGCACAGACACGCACAGACACACGCACAGACACACGCACAGACACACGCAAAGACACACACAGTCACACACACACAGACGCACACACATGCACACACAGACGCGCACGCACACAGACACGCACACAGACAGACACGCACACAGACAGACACGCACACAGACAGACACGCACACAGACAGACACGCACACAGACACTCGCACACGCACAGACGCGCACACACACAGACGCTCGCACACACAGACGCGCACACGCACACACACACAGACACGCACGCACACAGGCACGCACACGCACACACACTCACTCACAGACACACACACACAGGCACACACACACAGACACTCGCACACACACAGACGCGCGCACACACAGACGCGCGCACACACACAGACGCGCGCACACACACAGACGCGCGCGCGCACAGGCGCGCACACGCACAGACGCGCACACGCACACAGGCGCGCACACGCACACAGGCGCGCACACTCACAGACACACTCACAGACACACTCACAGACACACTCACAGACACACACACACAGGCACACACAGACTCACACAGACACTCACTCTCACACACACTCACACTCACAGACACACACACACACTCACAGACACACACAGACACACTCACAGACACACTCACAGACACACTCACAGACACACACACAGACACACACACACAGACGCTCAGATACACACACACAGACACACACACATGCACACACAGACGCGCACACACACAGACATGCACACAGACAGACACACACACACTCGCACACGCACAGACGCGCACACACAGACGCTCGCACACACAGACACACTCACAGACACACTCACAGACACACTCACAGACACACTCACAGACACACTCACAGACACACTCACAGACACACACACACAGGCACACACACACAGGCACACACAGACTCACACAGACACTCACTCTCACTCACACACACACTCACACTCACAGACACACACACTCACAGACACACTCACAGACACACTCACAGACACACACACAGACACACACACACAGACGCTCAGATACACACACACAGACACACACACATGCACACACAGACGCGCACACACACAGACATGCACACAGACAGACACACACACACTCGCACACGCACAGACGCGCACACACAGACGCGCGCACACACAGACGCGCGCACACACAGACGCGCGCACGCACACAGGCACGCACACGCACACACACTCACTCACAGACACACACACACAGGCACACACACACAGGCACACACACACAGACACACACAGACACTCGCACACACACAGACACTCGCGCACGCACAGACGCGCGCACGCACAGACGCGCGCACGCACAGACGCGCGCACGCACAGACGCGCGCACGCACAGACGCGCGCACACACAGACGCGCGCACACACACGCGCGCACACACAGACGCGCGCACACGCACAGACGCGCGCACACGCACAGGCGCGCACACGCACACACACTCACACACTCACAGACACACTCACAGACACACTCACAGACACACTCACAGACACACTCACACAGGCACACACACACAGACACACACAAACAGACTCACACAGACACTCGCACACACACAGACACGCGCGCACGCACAGACGCGCGCACACACAGACGCGCGCACACACAGACGCGCGCGCACACGCACAGGTGCGCACACGCACAGGCGCGCACACGCACACAGGCGCGCGCACGCACAGGCGCGCACACGCACACACACTCACACACTCACAGACACACTCACACAGGCACACACACACAGACACACACAAACAGACTCACACAGACACTCGCGCACACACAGACACGCGCGCACGCACAGACGCGCGCACGCACAGACGCGCGCACACACAGACGCGCGCACACACAGACGCGCGCACACACAGACGCGCGCACACACAGACGCGCGCACACACAGACGCGCGCACGCACAGACGCGCGCACACACAGACGCGCGCACGCACAGACGCGCGCACACACAGACGCGCGCACGCACAGACGCGCGCACACGCACAGGCGCGCACACGCACACAGGCGCGCACACGCACACACACTCACAGACACACTCACAGACACACAGACACACACTCACAGACACACACTCACAGGCACACACTCACAGGCACACACTCACAGGCACACACACACAGGCACACACACACAGGCACACACACACAGGCACACACAAACAGACTCACACAGACACTCACTCTCACACACACTCACACTCTCACACACTCACACTCACAGACACACTCACAGACACACTCACAGACACACACACACAGACACACACTCAGACACACACACAGACACACACACAGACACACAGACACACACACAGACACACACACATGCACACACAGACGCGCACACACAGACACACACACAGACGCGCAAACGCACACAGGCGCGCGCGCACACAGGCGCGCGCACACACAGGCGCGCGCACACACAGGCGCGCGCACACACAGGCGCACGCAGACAGGCACGCGTGCACACAGGCACGCACACACACAGACACGCACACACACACACAGTCGCACAGACACGCACACACGCACGCACAGACGCGCAGACACAGACGCGCGCACACACAGACGCGCGCACACACAGACGCGCGCACACACAGAGACGCGCGCACACACAGAGACGCGCGCACGCACAGAGACGCGCGCACACACACAGACGCGCGCACACACTCACAGGCACACACACAGGCACACACAAACAGACACACACAGACACTCACACTCACACACACTCACACACACTCACACACACACACACACTCACACTCACACACACTCACACTCACACTCACACAGACACACACGATCAGATACACACACACACAGACACAGACGCGCACACACACAGACATGCACGCGCACACAGACAGACACACACGCAGACACTCGCACACACACAGACGCACGCGCACACAGACGCGCGCGCACACAGGCACGCGCGCGCACACAGGCACGCGCGAAGCACACACACTCACTCACACACTCACACGCTCACTCACACTCACTCACACTCACTCACACACACACTCACTCACACTCACTCACACACACAGACACACACACAGACACACACACAGACACACACACAGACACACACACAGACACACACACGCTCAGATACACACACACAGACACACACACATGCACACACAGAAGCGCTCACACACAGACATGCACACAGACACGCACACGCACACAGACACTCGCACACACACAGACGCGCGCACGCACAGACGCGCGCACGCACAGACGCTCGCACGCACAGACGCGCGCACGCACAGACGCGCGCACACACAGACGCGCGCACGCACACAGACGCGCGCACGCACACAGGCACGCGCACGCACACAGGCACGCACACAGGCACGCGCACGCACACAGGCACGCGCACGCACACAGGCACGCACACGCACACAGGCACGCACACGCACACAGGCACGCACACGCACACAGGCACGCACACGCACACACACTCACTCACACAGACACACACACTCACAGACACATTCACAGACACATTCACAGACACACTCACAGACACACTCACAGACACACACACACAGGCACACACAAACAGGCACACACTCACACTCACAGACACACGCACACTCACACTCACAGACACACGCACAGACACACGCACAGACACACGCACAGACACACGCAAAGACACACACAGTCACACACACACTGACGCACACACATGCACACACAGACGCGCACACACACAGACATGCACACAGACACGCACGCACACAGACACGCACGCACACAGACACGCACACAGACAGACACGCACACAGACAGACACGCACACAGACAGACACGCACACAGACACTCGCACACGCACAGACGCTCGCACACACACAGACGCTCGCACACACACAGACGCGCACACGCACAGACGCGCACACGCACAGACGCGCGCACGCACAGACGCGCACACGCACACGCACACAGACACGCACGCACACAGGCACGCACACGCACACACACTCACTCACAGACACACACACACAGGCACACACACACAGACACACACAGACACTCGCACACACACAGACGCGCGCACACACAGACGCGCGCACACACACAGACGCGCGCACACACACAGACGCGCGCGCGCACAGACGCGCACACGCACACAGGCGCGCACACGCACACAGGCGCGCACACTCACAGACACACTCACAGACACACTCACAGACACACTCACAGACACACTCACAGACACACACACACAGGCACACAGGCACACACAGACTCACACAGACACTCACTCTCACTCACACACACACTCACACTCACAGACACACACACTCACAGACACACTCACAGACACACTCACAGACACACTCACAGACACACTCACAGACACACACACACAGACGCTCAGATACACACACACAGACACACACACATGCACACACAGACGCGCACACACACAGACATGCACACAGACAGACACGCACACAGACAGACACGCACACAGACAGACACGCACACAGACACTCGCACACGCACAGACGCTCGCACACACACAGACGCTCGCACACACACAGACGCGCACACGCACAGACGCGCGCACGCACAGACGCGCGCACGCACAGACGCGCGCACGCACACGCACACAGACACGCACGCACACAGGCACGCACACGCACACACACTCACTCACAGACACACACACACAGGCACACACACACAGACACACACAGACACTCGCACACACACAGACGCGCGCACACACAGACGCGCGCACACACACAGACGCGCGCACACACACAGACGCGCGCGCGCACAGGCGCGCACACGCACACAGGCGCGCACACGCACACAGGCGCGCACACTCACAGACACACTCACAGACACACTCACAGACACACTCACAGACACACTCACAGACACACTCACAGACACACACACACAGGCACACAGGCACACACAGACTCACACAGACACTCACTCTCACTCACACACACACTCACACTCACAGACACACACACTCACAGACACACTCACAGACACACTCACAGACACACTCACAGACACACTCACAGACACACTCACAGACACACACACAGACACACACACACAGACGCACAGACGCGCACACACAGACGCGCGCACACACAGACACACTCACAGACACACTCACAGACACACTCACAGACACACACACACAGGCACACACAGACTCACACAGACACTCACTCTCACTCACACTCACAGACACACACACTCACAGACACACTCACAGACACACTCACAGACACACACACACAGACGCTCAGATACACACACACAGACACACACACATGCACACACAGACGCGCACACACACAGACATGCACACAGACAGACACACACACACTCGCACACGCACAGACGCGCACACACAGACGCGCGCACACACAGACGCGCGCACACACAGACGCGCGCACACACAGACGCGCGCACGCACACAGGCACGCACACGCACACACACTCAGACACACACACATGCACACACAGACGCGCACACACAGACACACACACAGACGCGCAAACGCACACAGACGCGCGCAGACACAGACGCGCGCGCACACAGGCGCGCGCACACACAGGCGCGCGCACACACAGGCGCGCGCACACACAGGGACGCGCGCACACACAGAGACGCGCGCACACACAGAGACGCGCGCACACACAGAGACGCGCGCACACACAGAGACGCGCGCACACACAGAGACGCGCGCACACACAGAGACGCGCGCACACACAGAGACGCGCGCACACACAGAGACGCGCGCACACACAGAGACGCGCGCACACACAGAGACGCGCGCACACACACAGACGCGCGCACACACAGAGACGCGCGCACACACAGAGACGCGCGCACACACAGAGACGCGCGCACACACACAGACGCGCGCACACACACAGACGCGCGCACACAGGCACACACACAGGCACTCACACTCACACACACTCACACACACTCACACACACTCACACTCACACACACTCATAATCACACTCACACAGACACACACTCATAATCACACTCACACAGACACACACACGATCAGATACACACACACACAGACACAGACGCGCACACACACAGACATGCACACGCACACAGACAGACACACACGCAGACACTCGCACACACACAGACGCGCGCGCACACACACAGACGCGCGCGCACACACACAGACGCGCGCGCGCACACACAGACGCGCGCGCGCACACACAGACGCGCGCGCACACACAGACGCGCGCGCACACACACAGACGCGCGCGCACACTCACTCACACACACAGACACACACGCTCACACAGACACACACTCGCACACACACACACACACTCGCACACACACTCGCACACACACTCGCACACACACTCGCACACACACTCGCACACACACACTCGCGCACACACACACTCGCGCACACACACACTCGCGCACACACACACTCGCTCACACACACAGACACACACACAGACACACACACAGACACACACAGACACACACTCAGACACACACACATGCACACACAGACGCGCACACACAGACACACACACAGACGCGCAAACGCACACAGACGCGCGCGCACACAGACGCGCGCGCACACAGGCGCGCGCGCACACAGGCGCGCGCACACACAGGCGCGCGCACACACAGGCGCGCGCACACACAGAGACGCGCGCACACACAGAGACGCGCGCACACACAGAGAAGCGCGCACACACAGAGACGCGCGCACACACAGAGACGCGCGCACACACAGAGACGCGCGCACACACAGAGACGCGCGCACACACACAGACGCGCGCACATACACAGACGCGCGCACACAGGCACACACACAGGCACTCACACTCACACACACTCACACACACTCACACTCACACACACTCATAATCACACTCACACAGACACACACACGATCAGATACACAGACACAGACGCGCACACACACAGACATGCACACGCACACAGACAGACACACACGCAGACACTCGCACACACACAGACGCGCGCGCACACAGGCACGCGCGCGCACACAGGCACGCGCGAAGCACACAGGCACGCGCGAAGCACACACACACACTCACACACTCACTCACGCTCACTCACACTCACACACACACTCACTCACACTCACTCACACACACAGACACACACACAGACACACACACAGACACACACAGACACACACACGCTCAGATACACACACACAGACACACACACATGCACACACAGAAGCGCTCACACACAGACATGCACACAGACACGCACACAGACACTCGCACACACACAGACGCGCGCACACACAGGCGCGCGCACACACAGGCGCGCGCACACACAGGCGCGCGCACACACAGGCGCACGCAGACAGGCACGCGTGCACACAGGCACGCACACACACAGACACGCACACACACACACAGTCGCACAGACACGCACACACGCACGCAGACACGCACAGACGCGCAGACACAGACGCGCGCAGACACAGACGCGCGCAGACACAGACGCGCGCAGACACAGACGCGCGCACACACTGACGCGCGCACACACAGACGCGCGCACACACAGAGACGCGCGCACACACAGAGACGCGCGCACGCACAGAGACGCGCGCACGCACAGAGACGCGCGCACGCACAGAGACGCGCGCACGCACAGAGACGCGCGCACGCACAGAGACGCGCGCACGCACAGAGACGCGCGCACGCACAGAGACGCGCGCACGCACAGAGACGCGCGCACACACACAGACGCGCGCACACACTCACAGGCACACACAGGCACACACACAGGCACACACAAACAGACACACACAGACACTCACACTCACACACACTCACACACACTCACACACACTCACACACACTCACACTCACACACACTCACACTCACACTCACACAGACACACATACGATCAGATACACACAGACACAGACGCGCACACACACAGACATGCACACGCACACAGACAGACACACACGCAGACACTCGCACACACACAGACGCACGCGCACACAGACGCGCGCGCACACAGGCACGCGCGCGCACACTGGCACGCGCGAAGCACACACACTCACTCACACACTCACACACTCACTCACGCTCACTCACACTCACTCACACACACACTCACTCACACTCACTCACACACACAGACACACACACAGACACACACACAGACACACACACAGACACACACACAGACACACACACGCTCAGATACACACACACAGACACACACACATGCACACACAGAAGCGCTCACACACAGACATGCACACAGACACGCACACGCACACAGACACTCGCACACACACAGACGCGCGCACGCACAGACGCGCGCACGCACAGACGCGCGCACGCACAGACGCGCGCACGCACAGACGCGCGCACGCACACAGGCACGCGCACGCACACAGGCACGCACACAGGCACGCACACGCACACAGGCACGCACTCGCACACACACTCACTCACACTCACTCACACAGACACACACACACTCACAGACACATTCACAGACACACTCACAGACACACTCACAGACACACTCACAGACACACTCACAGACACACACACACAGGCACACACAAACAGGCACACACTCACACTCACAGACACACGCACACTCACACTCACAGACACACGCACAGACACACGCACAGACACACGCACAGACACACGCACAGACACACACAGTCACACACACACAGACGCACACACATGCACACACAGACGCGCACACACACAGACATGCACACAGACACGCACGCACACAGACACGCACACAGACAGACACGCACACAGACAGACACGCACACAGACAGACACGCACACAGACACTCGCACACGCACAGACGCGCACACACACAGACGCTCGCACACACACAGACGCGCACACGCACAGACGCGCACACGCACAGACGCGCGCACGCACAGACGCGCACACGCACACGCACACAGACACGCACGCACACAGGCACGCACACGCACACACACTCACTCACAGACACACACACACAGGCACACACACACAGACACTCGCACACACACAGACGCGCGCACACACAGACGCGCGCACACACACAGACGCGCGCACACACACAGACGCGCGCGCGCACAGGCGCGCACACGCACAGACGCGCACACGCACACAGGCGCGCACACGCACACAGGCGCGCACACTCACAGACACACTCACAGACACACTCACAGACACACTCACAGACACACACACACAGGCACACAGGCACACACAGACTCACACAGACACTCACTCTCACTCACACACACACTCACACTCACAGACACACACAGACACACTCACAGACACACACACAGACACACACACACAGACGCTCAGATACACACACACAGACACACACACATGCACACACAGACGCGCACACACACAGACATGCACACAGACAGACACACACACACTCGCACACGCACAGACGCGCACACACAGACGCGCGCACACACAGACACACTCACAGACACACTCACAGACACACTCACAGACACACTCACAGACACACACACACAGGCACACACAGACTCACACAGACACTCACTCTCACTCACACTCACAGACACACACACTCACAGACACACTCACAGACACACTCACAGACACACTCACAGACACACACACAGACACACACACAGACACACACACAGACACACACACGCTCAGATACACACACACAGACACACACACATGCACACACAGAAGCGCTCACACACAGACATGCACACAGACACGCACACGCACACAGACACTCGCACACACACAGACGCGCGCACGCACAGACGCGCGCACGCACAGACGCGCGCACGCACAGACGCGCGCACACACAGACGCGCGCACGCACACAGGCACGCGCACGCACACAGGCACGCACACGCACACAGGCACGCACACGCACACAGGCACGCACACGCACACACACTCACTCACACTCACTCACACAGACACACACACACTCACAGACACATTCACAGACACACTCACAGACACACTCACAGACACACTCACAGACACACTCACAGACACACACACACAGGCACACACAAACAGGCACACACTCACACTCACAGACACACGCACACTCACACTCACAGACACACGCACAGACACACGCACAGACACACGCAAAGACACACACAGTCACACACACACAGACGCACACACATGCACACACAGACGCGCACACACACAGACATGCACACAGACACGCACGCACACAGACACGCACACAGACAGACACGCACACAGACAGACACGCACACAGACAGACACGCACACAGACACTCGCACACGCACAGACGCACGCGCACACAGACGCGCGCGCACACAGGCACGCGCGCGCACACAGGCACGCGCGAAGCACACACACTCACTCACACACTCACACGCTCACTCACGCTCACTCACACTCACTCACACACACACTCACTCACACTCACTCACACACACAGACACACACACAGACACACACACAGACACACACACAGACACACACACGCTCAGATACACACACACAGACACACACACATGCACACACAGAAGCGCTCACACACAGACATGCACACAGACACGCACACGCACACAGACACTCGCACACACACAGACGCGCGCACGCACAGACGCGCGCACGCACAGACGCGCACACGCACACAGGCGCGCGCACGCACAGGCGCGCACACGCACACACACTCACACACTCACAGACACACTCACAGACACACTCACACAGGCACACACACACAGACACACACAAACAGACTCACACAGACACTCGCACACACACAGATACGCGCGCACGCACAGACGCGCGCACACACAGACGCGCGCACACACAGACGCGCGCACACACAGACGCGCGCACACACAGACGCGCGCACACGCACAGGCGCGCACACGCACACAGGCGCGCACACGCACACACACTCACAGACACACTCACAGACACACACTCACAGGCACACACACACAGGCACACACACACAGGCACACACACACAGGCACACACAAACAGACTCACACAGACACTCACTCTCACTCACACACTCACACTCTCACACACTCACACTCACAGACACACTCACAGACACACTCACAGACACACACACACAGACACACACTCAGACACACACACAGACACACACACAGACACACACACAGACACACACACATGCACACACAGACGCGCACACACAGACACACACACAGACGCGCAAACGCACACAGGCGCGCGCACACACAGGCGCGCGCACACACAGGCGCGCGCACACACAGGCGCACGCAGACAGGCACGCGTGCACACAGGCACGCACACACACAGACACGCACACACACACACAGTCGCACAGACACGCACACACGCACGCAGACACGCACAGACGCGCAGACACAGACGCGCGCACACACAGACGCGCGCACACACAGACGCGCGCACACAGAGACGCGCGCACACAGAGACGCGCGCACGCACAGAGACGCGCGCACGCACAGAGACGCGCGCACGCACAGAGACGCGCGCACGCACAGAGACGCGCGCACGCACAGAGACGCGCGCACGCACAGAGACGCGCGCACGCACAGAGACGCGCGCACGCACAGAGACGCGCGCACACACTCACAGGCACACACAGGCACACACACAGGCACACACAAACAGACACACACAGACACTCACACTCACACACACTCACACACACTCACACACACTCACACTCACACACACTCACACTCACACAGACACACACACGATCAGATACACACACACACAGACACAGACGCGCACACACACAGACATGCACACGCACACAGACAGACACACACGCAGACACTCGCACACACACAGACGCACGCGCACACAGACGCGCGCGCACACAGGCACGCGCGCGCACACAGGCACGCGCGAAGCACACACACTCACTCACACACTCACACGCTCACTCACGCTCACTCACACTCACTCACACACACACTCACTCACACTCACTCACACACACAGACACACACACAGACACACACACAGACACACACACAGACACACACACAGACACACACACGCTCAGATACACACACACAGACACACACACATGCACACACAGAAGCGCTCACACACAGACATGCACACAGACACGCACACGCACACAGACACTCGCACACACACAGACGCGCGCACGCACAGACGCGCGCACGCACAGACGCGCGCACGCACAGACGCGCGCACACACAGACGCGCGCACGCACACAGGCACGCGCACGCACACAGGCACGCACACGCACACAGGCACGCACACGCACACAGGCACGCACACGCACACACACTCACTCACACTCACTCACACAGACACACACACACTCACAGACACATTCACAGACACACTCACAGACACACTCACAGACACACTCACAGACACACTCACAGACACACACACACAGGCACACACAAACAGGCACACACTCACACTCACAGACACACGCACACTCACACTCACAGACACACGCACAGACACACGCACAGACACACGCAAAGACACACACACACAGACGCACACACATGCACACACAGACGCGCACACACACAGACATGCACACAGACACGCACGCACACAGACACGCACACAGACAGACACGCACACAGACAGACACGCACACAGACAGACACGCACACAGACACTCGCACACGCACAGACGCGCACACACACAGACGCTCGCACACACACAGACGCGCACACGCACAGACGCGCACACGCACAGACGCGCGCACGCACAGACGCGCACACGCACACAGACACGCACGCACACAGGCACGCACACGCACACACACTCACTCACAGACACACACACACAGGCACACACACACAGACACACACAGACACTCGCACACACACAGACGCGCGCACACACAGACGCGCGCACACACACAGACGCGCGCACACACACAGACGCGCGCGCGCACAGGCGCGCACACGCACAGACGCGCACACGCACACAGGCGCGCACACGCACACAGGCGCGCACACTCACAGACACACTCACAGACACACTCACAGACACACTCACAGACACACACACACAGGCACACAGGCACACACAGACTCACACAGACACTCACTCTCACTCACACACACACTCACACTCACAGACACACACACTCACACACACACTCACAGACACACTCACAGACACACTCACAGACACACTCACAGACACACTCACAGACACACACACACAGACGCTCAGATACACACACACAGACACACACACATGCACACACAGACGCGCACACACACAGACGCGCACACACACAGACGCGCACACACACAGACATGCACACAGACGCGCGCACACACACACTCGCACACGCACAGACGCGCACACACAGACGCGCGCACACACAGACACACTCACAGACACACTCACAGACACACTCACAGACACACTCACAGACACACTCACAGACACACACACACAGGCACACACAGACTCACACAGACACTCACTCTCACTCACACACACACTCACACTCACAGACACACACACTCACAGACACACTCACAGACACACTCACAGACACACTCACAGACACACTCACAGACACACACACAGACACACACACAGACGCTCAGATACACACACACAGACACACACACATGCACACACAGACGCGCACACACACAGACATGCACACAGACAGACACACACACACTCGCACACGCACAGACGCGCGCACACACAGACGCGCGCACACACAGACGCGCGCACACACAGACGCGCGCACACACAGACGCGCGCACACACAGACGCGCGCACACACAGACGCGCGCACGCACACAGGCACGCACACGCACACACACTCACTCACAGACACACACACACAGGCACACACACACAGACACAGGCACACACACACAGACACACACAGACACTCGCACACACACAGACACTCGCGCACGCACAGACGCGCGCACGCACAGACGCGCGCACACACAGACGCGCGCACACACAGACGCGCGCACACACAGACGCGCGCACACACAGACGCGCGCACACACAGACTCGCGCACACGCACAGACGCGCGCACACGCACAGGCGCGCACACGCACACACACTCACACACTCACAGACACACTCACAGACACACTCACACAGGCACACACACACAGACACACACAAACAGACTCACACAGACACTCGCACACACACAGACACGCGCGCACGCACAGACGCGCACACGCACAGACGCGCGCACGCACAGACGCGCGCACACACAGACGCGCGCACACACAGACGCGCGCGCACACGCACAGGCGCGCACACGCACAGGCGCGCACACGCACAGGCGCGCACACGCACACAGGCGCGCGCACGCACAGGCGCGCACACGCACACACACTCACACACTCACAGACACACTCACAGACACACTCACACAGGCACACACACACAGACACACACAAACAGACTCACACAGACACTCGCACACACACAGACACGCGCGCACGCACAGACGCGCGCACGCACAGACGCGCGCACACACAGACGCGCGCACACACAGACGCGCGCACACACAGACGCGCGCACACACAGACGCGCGCACACACAGACGCGCGCACACACAGACGCGCGCACACGCACAGGCGCGCACACGCACACAGGCGCGCACACGCACACACACTCACAGACACACTCACAGACACACACTCACAGGCACACACTCACAGGCACACACTCACAGGCACACACTCACAGGCACACACTCACAGGCACACACACACAGGCACACACACACAGGCACACACACACAGGCACACACAGACACTCACTCTCACTCACACACTCACACTCTCACACACTCACACTCACAGACACACTCACAGACACACACACACAGACACACACTCAGACACACACTCAGACACACACACAGACACACACACAGACACACAGACACACACACAGACACACACACATGCACACACAGACGCGCACACACAGACACACACACAGACGCGCAAACGCACACAGGCGCGCGCACACACAGGCGCACGCAGACAGGCACGCGCGCACACAGGCACGCACACACACACACAGTCGCACAGACACGCACACACGCACAGACACAGACACGCACAGACGCGCACACACAGACGCGCGCACACACAGACGCGCGCACGCACAGACGCGCGCACACACACAGGCACGCGCACGCACACAGGCACGCGCACGCACACAGGCACGCGCACGCACACAGGCACGCACCCGCACACAGGCACGCACACGCACACACACTCACTCACACTCACTCACACAGACACACACACACTCACAGACACATTCACAGACACACTCACAGACACACTCACAGACACACTCACAGACACACTCACAGACACACACACACAGGCACACACAAACAGGCACACACTCACACTCACAGACACACGCACACTCACAGACACACGCACAGACACACGCACAGACACGCAAAGACACACACAGTCACACACACACAGACGCACACACATGCACACACAGACACGCACACAGACAGACACGCACACAGACAGACACGCACACAGACACTCGCACACACACAGACGCGCACACGCACAGACGCGCACACAGACACTCGCGCACGCACAGACGCGCGCACGCACAGACGCGCGCACGCACACGCACACAGGCACGCACACAGGCACGCACACACACTCACTCACAGACACACACACACAGGCACACACACACAGACACACACAGACACTCGCACACACACAGACGCGCGCACACACAGACGCGCGCACGCACAGACGCGCGCACACACAGACGCGCGCACACACAGACGCGCGCACACACACAGACGCGCGCGCGCACAGGCGCGCACACGCACAGACGCGCGCACACACACAGGCACGCGCACGCACACAGGCACGCACACGCACACAGGCACGCACCCGCACACAGGCACGCACACGCACACACACTCACTCACACTCACTCACACAGACACACACACACTCACAGACACACTCACAGACACACTCACAGACACACTCACAGACACACTCACAGACACACACACACAGGCACACACAAACAGGCACGCACTCACACTCACAGACACACGCACACTCACAGACACACGCACAGACACACGCACAGACACGCAAAGACACACACAGTCACACACACACAGACGCACACACATGCACACACAGACACGCACACAGACACTCGCACACACACAGACGCGCACACGCACAGACGCGCACACACACAGACACTCGCGCACGCACAGACGCGCGCACGCACAGACGCGCGCACGCACACGCACACAGGCACGCACACAGGCACGCACACGCACACACACTCACTCACAGACACACACACACAGGCACACACACACAGACACACACAGACACTCGCACACACACAGACGCGCGCACGCACAGACGCGCGCACGCACAGACGCGCGCACGCACAGACGCGCGCACACACACAGACGCGCGCACACACACAGACGCGCGCACACACACAGGCGCGCACACGCACAGGCGCGCACACGCACAGGCGCGCACACGCACACAGGCGCGCACACGCACACAGGCGCGCACACTCACAGACACACTCACAGACACACTCACAGACACACACACAGACACACACACACAGACGCTCAGATACACACACACAGACACACACACTTGCACACACAGACGCGCGCACACACACAGACGCGCGCGCGCACAGGCGCGCACACGCACAGACGCGCACACGCACAGGCGCGCACACGCACACAGGCGCGCACACGCACACAGGCGCGCACACTCACAGACACACTCACAGACACACTCACAGACACACTCACAGACACACACACAGACACACACACACAGACGCTCAGATACACACACACAGACACACACACTTGCACACACAGACGCGCACACACACAGACATGCACACAGACACGCACACGCACACAGACACGCACACAGACAGACACACACAGACGCGCGCACACACAGACGCGCGCACACACAGACGCGCGCACACACAGACGCGCGCACACACACAGGCACGCACACGCACACACACTCACTCACAGACACACACACAGACACAGGCACACACACACAGACACAGGCACACACACACAGACACAGGCACACACACACAGACACACACACACACACAGGCACTTGCGGACGCACAGACGCGCGCGCACACAGACGCGCGCACACAGACGCGCGCGCACACAGACGCGCGCGCACACAGACGCGCGCACACACAGACGCGCGCACACGCACAGACGCGCGCACACGCACAGACGCGCGCACACGCACAGGCGCGCACACGCACACACACTCACACACTCACAGACACACTCACACAGACACACTCACACAGGCAAACTCACACAGACACACACACACAGACACGCACAAACAGACTCACACAGACACTCGCACACACACAGACACGCGCGCACGCACAGACGCGCGCACACACAGACGCGCGCACACACAGACGCGCGCACACACAGACGCGCGCACACGCACAGGCGCGCACACGCACAGGCGCGCACACGCACAGGCGCGCACACGCACAGGCGCGCACACGCACAGGCGCGCACACGCACACAGGCGCGCGCACGCACAGGCGCGCACACGCACACACACTCACACACTCACAGACACACTCACAGACACACTCACACAGGCACACACACACAGACACACACAAACAGACTCACACAGACACTCGCACACACACAGATACGCGCGCACGCACAGACGCGCGCACACACAGACGCGCGCACACACAGACGCGCGCACACACAGACGCGCGCACACACAGACGCGCGCACACGCACAGGCGCGCACACGCACACAGGCGCGCACACGCACACACACTCACAGACACACTCACAGACACACACTCACAGGCACACACACACAGGCACACACACACAGGCACACACACACAGGCACACACACACAGGCACACACAAACAGACTCACACAGACACTCACTCTCACTCACACACTCACACTCTCACACACTCACACTCACAGACACACTCACAGACACACTCACAGACACACACACACAGACACACACTCAGACACACACACAGACACACACACAGACACACACACAGACACACACACATGCACACACAGACGCGCACACACAGACACACACACAGACGCGCAAACGCACACAGGCGCGCGCACACACAGGCGCGCGCACACACAGGCGCGCGCACACACAGGCGCACGCAGACAGGCACGCGTGCACACAGGCACGCACACACACAGACACGCACACACACACACAGTCGCACAGACACGCACACACGCACGCAGACACGCACAGACGCGCAGACACAGACGCGCGCACACACAGACGCGCGCACACACAGACGCGCGCACACAGAGACGCGCGCACACAGAGACGCGCGCACGCACAGAGACGCGCGCACGCACAGAGACGCGCGCACGCACAGAGACGCGCGCACGCACAGAGACGCGCGCACGCACAGAGACGCGCGCACGCACAGAGACGCGCGCACGCACAGAGACGCGCGCACACACTCACAGGCACACACAGGCACACACACAGGCACACACAAACAGACACACACAGACACTCACACTCACACACACTCACACACACTCACACACACTCACACACACTCACACTCACACACACTCACACTCACACAGACACACACACGATCAGATACACACACACACAGACACAGACGCGCACACACACAGACATGCACACGCACACAGACAGACACACACGCAGACACTCGCACACACACAGACGCACGCGCACACAGACGCGCGCGCACACAGGCACGCGCGCGCACACAGGCACGCGCGAAGCACACACACTCACTCACACACTCACACGCTCACTCACGCTCACTCACACTCACTCACACACACACTCACTCACACTCACTCACACACACAGACACACACACAGACACACACACAGACACACACACAGACACACACACGCTCAGATACACACACACAGACACACACACATGCACACACAGAAGCGCTCACACACAGACATGCACACAGACACGCACACGCACACAGACACTCGCACACACACAGACGCGCGCACGCACAGACGCGCGCACGCACAGACGCGCGCACGCACAGACGCGCGCACACACAGACGCGCGCACGCACACAGGCACGCGCACGCACACAGGCACGCACACGCACACAGGCACGCACACGCACACAGGCACGCACACGCACACACACTCACTCACACTCACTCACACAGACACACACACACTCACAGACACATTCACAGACACACTCACAGACACACTCACAGACACACTCACAGACACACTCACAGACACACACACACAGGCACACACAAACAGGCACACACTCACACTCACAGACACACGCACACTCACACTCACAGACACACGCACAGACACACGCACAGACACACGCAAAGACACACACAGTCACACACACACAGACGCACACACATGCACACACAGACGCGCACACACACAGACATGCACACAGACACGCACGCACACAGACACGCACACAGACAGACACGCACACAGACAGACACGCACACAGACAGACACGCACACAGACACTCGCACACGCACAGACGCGCACACACACAGACGCTCGCACACACACAGACGCGCACACGCACAGACGCGCACACGCACAGACGCGCGCACGCACAGACGCGCACACGCACACAGACACGCACGCACACAGGCACGCACACGCACACACACTCACTCACAGACACACACACACAGGCACACACACACAGACACACACAGACACTCGCACACACACAGACGCGCGCACACACAGACGCGCGCACACACACAGACGCGCGCACACACACAGACGCGCGCGCGCACAGGCGCGCACACGCACAGACGCGCACACGCACACAGGCGCGCACACGCACACAGGCGCGCACACTCACAGACACACTCACAGACACACTCACAGACACACTCACAGACACACACACACAGGCACACAGGCACACACAGACTCACACAGACACTCACTCTCACTCACACACACACTCACACTCACAGACACACACACTCACACACACACTCACAGACACACTCACAGACACACTCACAGACACACTCACAGACACACACACAGACACACACACACAGACGCTCAGATACACACACACAGACACACACACATGCACACACAGACGCGCACACACACAGACGCGCACACACACAGACATGCACACAGACGCGCGCACACACACACTCGCACACGCACAGACGCGCACACACAGACGCGCGCACACACAGACACACTCACAGACACACTCACAGACACACTCACAGACACACTCACAGACACACTCACAGACACACACACACAGGCACACACAGACTCACACAGACACTCACTCTCACTCACACACACACTCACACTCACAGACACACACACTCACAGACACACTCACAGACACACTCACAGACACACTCACAGACACACACACAGACACACACACACAGACGCTCAGATACACACACACAGACACACACACATGCACACACAGACGCGCACACACACAGACATGCACACAGACAGACACACACACACTCGCACACGCACAGACGCGCGCACACACAGACGCGCGCACACACAGACGCGCGCACACACAGACGCGCGCACACACAGACGCGCACACACACAGACGCGCGCACACACAGACGCGCGCACGCACACAGGCACGCACACGCACACACACTCACTCACAGACACACACACACAGGCACACACACACAGACACAGGCACACACACACAGACACACACAGACACTCGCACACACACAGACACTCGCGCACGCACAGACGCGCGCACGCACAGACGCGCGCACACACAGACGCGCGCACACACAGACGCGCGCACACACAGACGCGCGCACACACAGACGCGCGCACACACAGACTCGCGCACACGCACAGACGCGCGCACACGCACAGGCGCGCACACGCACACACACTCACACACTCACAGACACACTCACAGACACACTCACACAGGCACACACACACAGACACACACAAACAGACTCACACAGACACTCGCACACACACAGACACGCGCGCACGCACAGACGCGCACACGCACAGACGCGCGCACACACAGACGCGCGCACACACAGACGCGCGCGCACACGCACAGGCGCGCACACGCACAGGCGCGCACACGCACAGGCGCGCACACGCACACAGGCGCGCGCACGCACAGGCGCGCACACGCACACACACTCACACACTCACAGACACACTCACAGACACACTCACACAGGCACACACACACAGACACACACAAACAGACTCACACAGACACTCGCACACACACAGACACGCGCGCACGCACAGACGCGCGCACGCACAGACGCGCGCACACACAGACGCGCGCACACACAGACGCGCGCACACACAGACGCGCGCACACACAGACGCGCGCACACACAGACGCGCGCACACGCACAGGCGCGCACACGCACACAGGCGCGCACACGCACACACACTCACAGACACACTCACAGACACACAGACACACACTCACAGGCACACACTCACAGGCACACACTCACAGGCACACACTCACAGGCACACACACACAGGCACACACACACAGGCACACACACACAGGCACACACAGACACTCACTCTCACTCACACACTCACACTCTCACACACTCACACTCACAGACACACTCACAGACACACACACACAGACACACACTCAGACACACACTCAGACACACACACAGACACACACACAGACACACAGACACACACACAGACACACACACATGCACACACAGACGCGCACACACAGACACACACACAGACGCGCAAACGCACACAGGCGCGCGCACACACAGGCGCACGCAGACAGGCACGCGCGCACACAGGCACGCACACACACACACAGTCGCACAGACACGCACACACGCACAGACACAGACACGCACAGACGCGCACACACAGACGCGCGCACACACAGACGCGCGCACGCACAGACGCGCGCACACACACAGGCACGCGCACGCACACAGGCACGCGCACGCACACAGGCACGCGCACGCACACAGGCACGCACCCGCACACAGGCACGCACACGCACACACACTCACTCACACTCACTCACACAGACACACACACACTCACAGACACATTCACAGACACACTCACAGACACACTCACAGACACACTCACAGACACACTCACAGACACACACACACAGGCACACACAAACAGGCACACACTCACACTCACAGACACACGCACACTCACAGACACACGCACAGACACACGCACAGACACACACAGTCACACACACACAGACGCACACACATGCACACACAGACACGCACACAGACAGACACGCACACAGACAGACACGCACACAGACACTCGCACACACACAGACGCGCACACGCACAGACGCGCACACAGACACTCGCGCACGCACAGACGCGCGCACGCACAGACGCGCGCACGCACACGCACACAGGCACGCACACAGGCACGCACACACACTCACTCACAGACACACACACACAGGCACACACACACAGACACACACAGACACTCGCACACACACAGACGCGCGCACACACAGACGCGCGCACGCACAGACGCGCGCACACACAGACGCGCGCACACACAGACGCGCGCACACACACAGACGCGCGCGCGCACAGGCGCGCACACGCACAGACGCGCGCACACACACAGGCACGCGCACGCACACAGGCACGCGCACGCACACAGGCACGCACACGCACACAGGCACGCACCCGCACACAGGCACGCACACGCACACACACTCACTCACACTCACTCACACAGACACACACACACTCACAGACACACTCACAGACACACTCACAGACACACTCACAGACACACTCACAGACACACACACACAGGCACACACAAACAGGCACGCACTCACACTCACAGACACACGCACACTCACAGACACACGCACAGACACACGCACAGACACGCAAAGACACACACAGTCACACACACACAGACGCACACACATGCACACACAGACACGCACACAGACACTCGCACACACACAGACGCGCACACGCACAGACGCGCACACACACAGACACTCGCGCACGCACAGACGCGCGCACGCACAGACGCGCGCACGCACACGCACACAGGCACGCACACAGGCACGCACACGCACACACACTCACTCACAGACACACACACACAGGCACACACACACAGACACACACAGACACTCGCACACACACAGACGCGCGCACGCACAGACGCGCGCACGCACAGACGCGCGCACGCACAGACGCGCGCACACACACAGACGCGCGCACACACACAGACGCGCGCACACACACAGGCGCGCACACGCACAGGCGCGCACACGCACAGGCGCGCACACGCACACAGGCGCGCACACGCACACAGGCGCGCACACTCACAGACACACTCACAGACACACTCACAGACACACACACAGACACACACACACAGACGCTCAGATACACACACACAGACACACACACTTGCACACACAGACGCGCGCACACACACAGACGCGCGCGCGCACAGGCGCGCACACGCACAGACGCGCACACGCACAGGCGCGCACACGCACACAGGCGCGCACACGCACACAGGCGCGCACACTCACAGACACACTCACAGACACACTCACAGACACACTCACAGACACACACACAGACACACACACACAGACGCTCAGATACACACACACAGACACACACACTTGCACACACAGACGCGCACACACACAGACATGCACACAGACACGCACACGCACACAGACACGCACACAGACAGACACACACAGACGCGCGCACACACAGACGCGCGCACACACAGACGCGCGCACACACAGACGCGCGCACACACACAGGCACGCACACGCACACACACTCACTCACAGACACACACACAGACACAGGCACACACACACAGACACAGGCACACACACACAGACACAGGCACACACACACAGACACACACACACACACAGGCACTTGCGGACGCACAGACGCGCGCGCACACAGACGCGCGCACACAGACGCGCGCGCACACAGACGCGCGCGCACACAGACGCGCGCACACACAGACGCGCGCACACGCACAGACGCGCGCACACGCACAGACGCGCGCACACGCACAGGCGCGCACACGCACACACACTCACACACTCACAGACACACTCACACAGACACACTCACACAGGCAAACTCACACAGACACACACACACAGACACGCACAAACAGACTCACACAGACACTCGCACACACACAGACACGCGCGCACGCACAGACGCGCGCACACACAGACGCGCGCACACACAGACGCGCGCACACACAGACGCGCGCACACGCACAGGCGCGCACACGCACAGGCGCGCACACGCACAGGCGCGCACACGCACAGGCGCGCACACGCACACAGGCGCGCACACGTACAGGCGCGCACACGCACACACACTCACAGACACACTCACAGACACACTCACAGACACACTCACACAGGCACACACACACAGACACACACAAACAGACTCACACAGACACTCGCACACACACAGACACGCGCGCACACACAGACGCGCGCACGCACAGACGCGCGCACGCACAGACGCGCGCACACACAGACGCGCGCACACACAGACGCGCGCACACACAGACGCGCGCACACGCACAGGCGCGCACACGCACACAGGCGCGCACACGCACACACACTCACACACACTCACAGGCACACACACTCACACACACTCACAGACACACACTCACAGACACACACTCACAGACACACACTCACAGACACACACTCACAGGCACACACACACAGGCACACACACACAGGCACACACACAGGCACACACACACAGGCACACACAAACAGACTCACACAGACACTCACTCTCACTCACACACTCTCACTCACACACTCTCACTCACACACTCACACTCACACACTCACACTCACAGACACACTCACAGACACACTCACAGACACACTCACAGACACACTCACAGACACACACACAGACACACACACACAGACGCTCAGATACACACACAGACACACACACATGCACACACAGACGCGCACACACACAGACATGCACACAGACACGCACACGCACACAGACAGACACGCACACAGACAGACACGCACACAGACAGACACACACAGACACTCGCACACGCACAGACGCGCGCACGCACAGACGCGCGCACACACAGACGCGCGCGCGCACACTGACGCGCGCACACTGACGCGCGCACACTGACGCGCGCACACTGACGCGCACACGCACAGGCGCGCGCACGCACAGGCGCGCGCACGCACACAGGCAGGCACGCACACACACAGACACACACTCACAGACACACTCACAGACACACTCACAGACACACTCACAGACACACACACAGGCACACACAAACAGACACACACACAGACACACTCACTCTCACTCACACACACACTCACACAGACACACACACAGACACACACATAGATACACACACAGACACACACACAGAAACACACACACAGACACACACACAGACACACACACAGACACACACACAGACACACACACAGACACACACAGACACACACAGTCACACACACACAGACGCTCAGATACACACACACACATGCACACACAGACGCGCACACACACAGACATGCACACGCACACAGACAGACACACACACAGACGCGCGCGCGCACACACACTCACTCACTCACAGACACACTCACAGACACACTCTCACACACTCTCACACACTCTCACACACTCTCACACACTCTCACACACTCTCACACACTCTCACACACACAGTCACACACACGCTCAGATACACAGACACACACACATGCACACAGACGCGCACACACACAGACATGCACACAGACACGCACACGCACACAGACACGCACACGCACACAGACAGACACGCACACAGACAGACACGCACACAGACAGACACACAGACAGACAGACACACAGACAGACAGACACACAGACAGAGACACGCACACAGACAGAGACACGCACACACACAGACACTCGCACACGCACAGACGCACACACGCGCACACTCACTCACACAGACACACTCACAGACACACAGACACTCACACTCACACACACACTCACACACTCTCACTCACACTCACTCACTCACTCACACACTCACTCTCACTCACACACTCACACTCACTCTCACTCACTCTCACTCACTCTCACTCACTCACACACACACACAGACACACACACACAGACACCGACACACACACACACACACAAAGACACACACACAGACACTCAGGTACACACAGACACACAGACGCGCGCGCACACACAGACGCGCGCGCACACACAGACGCGCGCGCAGGCACGCGCACGCACACGCACACAGGCACGCACACACAGACACACACACAGACACTCACACACACAGACACACTCACACACACTCACACACACTCACACACACTCACACACACACACACACTCACACACACTCACACACACTCACACACACTCACACACACTCACACACACTGACACACACTGACACACACTGACACACACACACTCACACACAGACACACACAGACACACACACTCACTCACACACACTCACACTCACACACACACGCACACTCACACACACTCACACACACTCACACACACTCTCACACACTCTCACACACTCTCACACACTCTCTCACACACTCTCTCACACACTCTCTCACACACTCTCACACACACTCTCACACACACTCTCACACACACTCTCACACACACTCTCATACACACTCTCATACACTCACACACACTCACACACACATTCACACAGACACTCACACACAGACACACACACACACACACACACACTCACACACACACACTCACACACTCACACTCACACACACACACACACTCACACACACACACTCACACACACACACACTCACAGACACACACTCAGACACACACTCACAGACACACACATACAGACACACTCTCACAGACACACTCACACAGACAGACACACTCACACACATACAGACACATACACTCACACACACACAGGCACAGACACACACACACACTCACACACACACACTCACACACACACACTCACACACACACACTCACACAGACACTCACACACAGACACACTCACACACAGACACACTCACACACAGACACACTCACACACACACTCACACACACACACTCAGACACACACTCACAGACACACACTCACAGACACACACATACAGACACACTCACACAGACACACTCACACAGACAGACACACTCACACACATACAGACACATACACTCACACACACACAGACACAGACACACACACACACACACACACACACACACACACACACACACACACACACACACACACACACGGGAGTGATGAGTGGTGGCTTCGCACACCTCAGTTGGGTGGAGATGTTGATAAAGAGGGTCCAGGAATGGTAAGCTCAGCTGCTGTGGGAACTGCGCCCATCTTATTGGCTTTGTTCTGCCTCATAAAACGGTAACCCAGCCAACTGCGCCAATGCTGCATCTAACCCTGTGCTGTCCCCGTTCCTGGGGGTGTTTGATGGGACGGGAACAGTGTGGAGGGAGCTTTACTCTGTGTCTAACCCCGTGCAGTCCTTGTCCCTGGGAGTAGGACTGAGCTGTATGACTCAGTGACACTGTTACTCGATACAAACAGTTCCTGTACTAAACATCGACTGCTCTACATTGTCCTGCCCTGTTTTCCCACTTCTGTACAAACCCGCTGGCAACTGGATTATGTGTGATGGTCACCCTATTCCCCCTTCCTCCCCCCTCATCTCTCTCTGTTCCCCCTGTCCCCCCACCGTCTCCCTGTTTCCCCCCCCCCTCCCTCCTGCCTGTCTGTTCCTCCCCACCCTGGTCCCCCTGCTCCCCCCCTCCCTGTTTACCCCCATCTCCCTGCTCCCCCCACCCCTGTCTCGCTGACCCCACCCTGTCCCCAAAGTGCCCACCCCCGTACCCACTGTCCCACCAGTCCGCCTATCCCCTCACCCCTCCGTCTCACTATCCCGCTGGTCCCATCCCTATGTCCCTCCTGTCAACCCAGCCCCCTATCCCCAGTCCCCCCATCCCTGCTGTCCCCTTGTCCCCCAGTTCCCTCCCATTCCTGCTGTCACATTGCCCCCTTCACCTCATGCCCCCATTCCCCCGTCCCACCGTGTTCCCCTTCACTCAACCCCACCTTCACCCCATCCACCCTTTGACCCCAAAACTTCACCTCCCCAACCCCCTGTCGCCACTTCACCCTGACCCCACAAATCCCATGCCCTTCCTTCAACCTGCCTCCACGGTCTTGCCTTCACACTGTACCCCCACACACACCAGCATTCCCGGTGCCCCCTGCGGCCATTCTCATTTACCCCCTTCACTCCATCCCCTCTGTCTGCTGTCCCCCCTTGTCTAACACCTCCCTGTCACCCCTCCTCTTGTACCCCAGTCCCCTCATTCCACATCTCCTTGTCCCACTTTCCACCATTCCCCCGTCACCTCAGTTCCTCTTACCCCTGTGCCCTCTGCACCCCCCCACTATCCCTTTCTCCCCCGACTTCCTCTCCCCACCATCCTCCCATCCTCCTCTCCCCCGTCAGCCCTGCCGTCCTTTTGTCGCCTCCGTCCCCCTCAAATCCCTGCTGTCTCCGTGTCCCCCAGTCCCCTCATTCCCAACCACCCCCCATCCCACTGCCCCTTCGCCCTACTTTACCTCTCCCTCCAACCCCATCTTCCTGACGTCAGTCAAACCTTCCCCCAGTCCCCCGGCTCCCCGTCCCCGTGAACTGCTTGTCTGCCATACCCCTGTCACCCATCCCCCAGCCCCTCGTCCCCTCCGTCCCCCAGAATCCCTTCCTCCCATCCCACGCCCCCGTCCCTCCATCCCACAATCCCCCATCTTCCTGACGCCCGTCACCCCCACCCCCCTGCGCCGGAGTCCCCATCCCCATGACCCCCTTGTCTGCCATACCCCTTGTCCCCCAGTCTCCATTCCCCATCCCCTTGTCCCCTCCGTCCCCCAGACCCCTGTCCTCCCGTACCCCTGTACACCTGTCCCCCCAAATCCCTGTCCGCACAACCCCATTCCCTTCGCCCCCATCCCCGCTGTCCCCGGGTCCTCTAGTCCTCCCGGTTCCCAAACCCCATTCCTGCTGTCTCCTTGCCCCTTTACCTCCGCACCTCCATCTCCCCAACTGCCACACCCCGTACCCCCTGTCCCCCAGTACCTCACCCCGTTTTCTTGTCTCCGCTGTGCCCCAGTCTACCTTTCCTCTGTGCCCCCCATCATCAGCTCAGCCCTGGCCCCCGGACCCCCCCCCCACGTACCCGTTTTCCCTTCACCCTGCAACCCCCATGCCCCAAACGCTCTGTCCCCACGTCCCTTCCTTCCCCTGTCAGCCATTCCATATAGTAACCCCCATTTCCCATTTCCCATCCCCCATCCCCGTACCCCTGTTTCCCCTCCACTCACCCAGTCTCTCCTGTCCCCCTTCCCCCCTGTACCTCCGTCCCCCCATCCCCGTACCCCTGTTTCCCCCCACCCACCCAGTCTCTCCTGTCCCCCTGTACCTCCGTCCCCCATCCCCGTACCCCTGTTTCCCCCATTCACCCAGTCTCTCCTGTCCCCCTTGTCCCCCTGTACCTCCGTCCCCCCATCCCCGTACCCCTGTTTCCCCCCACTCACCCAGTCTCTCCTGTCCCCCTGTACCTCCGTCCCCCATCCCCGTACCCCTGTTTCCCCCCCATTCACCCAGTCTCTCCTGTCCCCCTTGCCCCCTGTACCTCCGTCCCCCATCCCCGTACACCTGTTTCCCCCCACCCACCCAGTCTCTCCTGTCCCCCTTGTCCCCCTGTACCTCCATCCCCCATCCCCGTACCCCTGTTTCCCCCCCATTCACCCAGTCTCTCCTGTCCCCCTTTCCCCCTGTACCTCCGTCCCCCATCCCCGTACCCCTGTTTCCCCTCCACTCACCCAGTCTCTTCTGTCCCCCTTGTCCCCCTGTACCTCCGTCCCCCATCCCCGTACCCCTGTTTCCCCCCACTCACCCAGTCTCTCCTGTCCCCCTTGTCCCCCTGTACCTCCGTCCCCCATCCCCGTACCCCTGTTTCCCCCCACTCACCCAGTCTCTCCTGTCCCCCTGTACCTCCGTCCCCCATCCCCGTACCCCTGTTTCCCCCATTCACCCAGTCTCTCCTGTCCCCCTTGTCCCCCTGTACCTCCGTCCCCCATCCCCGTACCCCTGTTTCCCCCCACTCACCCAGTCTCTCCTGTCCCCCTGTACCTCCGTCCCCCATCCCCGTACCCCTGTTTCCCCCATTCACCCAGTCTCTCCTGTCCCCCTTGCCCCGCTGTACCTCCGTCCCCCATCCCCGTACCCCTGTTTCCCCCATTCACCCAGTCTCTCCTGTCCCCCTGTACCTCCGTCCCCCATCCCCGTAACCCTGTTTCCCCCATTCACCCAGTCTCTCCTGTCCCCCTGTACCTCCGTCCCCCCATCCCCGTACCCCTGTTTCCCCCATTCACCCAGTCTCTCCAGTCTCCCTTGTCCCCCTGTACCTCCGTCCCCCATCCCCATACCCCTGTTTCCCCTGTTCACCCAGTCTCTCCTGCCCCCCTTGCCCCCTGTACCTCCGTCCCCCCATCCCCGTACCCCTGTTTCTCCCACTCACCCAGTCTCTCCTGTCCCCCTTGTCCCCCTGTACCTCCGTCCCCCATCCCCGTACCCCTGTTTCCCCCATTCACCCAGTCTCTCCTGTCCCCCTTGTCCCCCTGTACCTCCGTCCCCCATCCCCGTACCCCTGTTTCCCCCATTCACCCAGTCTCTCCTGTCCCCCTTTCCCCCTGTACCTCCATCCCCCATCCCCGTACCCCTGTTTCCCCTGTTCACCCAGTCTCTCCTGTCCCCCTTGTCCCCCTGTACCTCCGTCCCCCATCCCCGTACCCCTGTTTCCCCCCACTCACCCAGTCTCTCCTGTCCCCCTTGTCCCCCTGTACCTCCGTCCCCCATCCACGTACCCCTGTTTCCCCCCACTCACCCAGTCTCTCCTGTCCCCCTTGCCCCCTTTACCTCCGTCCCCCATCCCCGTACCCCTGTTTCCCCTGTTCACCCAGTCTCTCCTGTCCCCCTGTACCTCCGTCCCCCATCCCCGTACCCCTGTTTCCCCCACTCACCCAGTCTCTCCTGTCCCCCTTGTCCCCCTGTACCTCCGTACCCCCATCCCCGTACCCCTGTTTCCCCCCCACTCACCCAGTCTCTCCTGTCCCCCTTGTCCCCCTGTACCTCCGTCCCCCATCCCCGTACCCCTGTTTCCCCTGTTCACCCAGTCTCTCCTGTCCCCTTGTACCTCCGTCCCCCATCCCCGTACCCCTGTTTCCCCCCACTCACCCAGTCTCTCCTGTCCCCCTTGTCCCCCTGTACCTCCGTCCCCCATCCCCGTACCCCTGTTTCCCCCCACTCACCCAGTCTCTCCTGTCCCCCTTGTCCCCCTGTACCTCCGTCCCCCATCCCCGTACCCCTGTTTCCCCCCCACTCACCCAGTCTCTCTTGTCCCCCCGTACCTCCATCCCCCATCCCCGCATCCGTTTCCCCCCACTCACCCAGTCTCTCCTGTCCCCCTGTACCTCCGTCCCCCATCCCCGTACCCCTGCTTCCCCCCACTCACCCAGTCTCTCCTGTCTCCCTGTACCTCCGTCCCCCATCCCCGTACCCCTGTTTCCCCCACTCACCCAGTCTCTCCTGTCCCCCTTGTCCCCCTGTACCTCCGTCCCCCATCCCCGTACCCCTGTTTCCCCCACTCACCCAGTCTCTCCTGTCCCCCTTGTCCCCCTGTACCTCCGTCCCCCATCCCTGTACCCCTCTTTCCCCCACTCACCCAGTCTCTCCTGTCCCCCTTGTCCCCCTGTACCTCCGTCCCCCATCCCCGTACCCCTGTTTCCCCCCATTCACCCAGTCCCTCCTGTCCCCCTTGTCCCCCTGTACCTCCGTCCCCCATCCCCATACCCTTGTTTCCCCCGTTCACCCAGTCTCTCCTGTCCCCCTTGTCCCCCTGTACCTCCGTCCCCCATCCCCGTACCCCTGTTTCCCCTGTTCACCCAGTCTCCCCTGTCCCCCCGTACCTCCGTCCCCCATCCCCGTACCCCTGTTTCCCCCCACTCACCCAGTCTCTCCTGTCCCCCTGTACCTCCGTCCCACATCCCCGTACCCCTGTTTCCCCCCCACTGACCCAGTCTCCCCTGTCCCCCTTGTCCCCCTGTACCTCCGTTCCCCCATCCCCGTACCCCTGTTTCCCCCCACTCACCCAGTCTCTCCTGTCCCCCTTGTCCCCCCTGTACCTCCGTCCCCCATCCCCGTACCCCTGTTTCTTCCCACTCACCCAGTCTCTCCTGTCCCCCTTTCCCCCTGTACCTCCGTCCCCCATCCCCGTACCCCTGTTTCCCCTGTTCACCCAGTCTCCCCTGTCCCTGTTCTCTTGTCTCCCAGTCTCCCCATGCCCAAATCCCCGTCCCCTTCTCCCACTTTCCCCCATCCCCCCCATCCCCCATTCCCCTCGAACACTGTCCTCCCATCCCCATTGTACACTGGCCTCTGTGTCCCCCCCAACCCCTGTCCACACAACCCAATTCCTGGTGTCCCTTGTCTCCCAGTCCTCCGGCCCTCCCATTCCCAAACGCCCCATCCCTACTGCCCCCTTTCCCCCGTCCTTCCATCTCCCCATCTTCCACCCCACGTCCACGTCCCCCTCTACCCCCACCCAGCCCATCTCCATTCCTTTGAAACACTGTCCCCCAGTACCCCATCCCTATCCCCTTGTGTCCGCTGTTCCCCAGTCTATCTTTCCCCTGTCCCACCATCATCAAGTCAGTCCTGAACCTCGGACCCCTCTTCACCCAGTACCCCCAGTTCACTCCGCAATCCCCATGCCCCCTTCATCCTGCCCTCCCATTCCCTCATTCCCCTGTCACCTGTTCCCGAAAATCCCCTCATTCCCCATCTCCCCATCCCCTTGTCCCACTTTATCCTATTTCCCCAATCCCCTCTGTCACTGTGTCCCCCATTCTGGTAGCCCCGTTCTTCCCATTCTCGCCATTCACCCAGTCTCCTGTGCCCCCGCTTCTCCTGTTCCCTCAGTCACCCCTGTCCCTCCGTCCTCCATCCCAGTACCCATGTTCCCCTTGTTCACCATTCTCCCTGTCCCCCTTTCCACCCATCCCACCGTTTCCCCATCCCTGTTACCCCATCCCCTCTGTTCACCCAGTCTCCCCGTCCCTCTCTCCCCCATCCCCCTACCCCTGTTTCCCCCTTTCACTTAGTCTCCCCTGATCCCTTCCCCCCGTTCCTCCGTCTCGAATTCAAGTTTCCCCAGTCCATCCTCCCCTACCTCCTTCCCCCACCGTCGCTCCGTTTCCCCCCCCCATCCCTGTAACCTGTTTCTCCTGTTCACCCAGTCTCTCCTGTGTCTCTGTCCCTGATCCCTGTACCTCCATTCCCTCTGTTCACCCAGTCTCCCCTGTCCCCCTTCTCCCCTGTCCCCCTTCTCCCCTGTCCCCCTTCTCCCCTGTCCCCCTTCGCCCCCGTCCCTCTGTCTCCCCGCCCCCCCGTTCCCCTTCCCCATTTCCCCTGTTCACCCAGTCTCCCCTATCCCCCTTCCCCGTCCTTCCACTCCCCGATCCCTGTAACCCTGTTTCCCCAATCCTCATTGCCCCCTGCCTCCGTACCCTGTTCCCCTTCCCCCGGTCTCTCCGTCCCCTTTCCCTGTAACCTCATTGCCCCTGTTCACCCAGCCTCCCTGTCCTCCTTCCTCCATGTCCCTCCGTCCCCAATTCCCCATCCCCCATCCTATTGTCCCCTTGCCCCCATTCCCTCCACCCACCAACACCATCCCACTGTCTCTCTTTCCCATGTCTCCCACAATCGCCCATCCCCCATCCTTGCTGCCCCCTTCTCCCCAGTCCCTACCCCCGTTCTCCATTCCCCCATTCTTGCTGTCCCATTTTCCTCTGACCCCAATCCCCCCTTCACCCAGTCCCCAGTGTCTCCCTGTTCCTTCTGTCCCTCCATCCCACTGTGCCCCAGTTGCCCCCTTCACCCTGTCTGCCTCAACTCCTCACTCCCCCATCCTCCATTATCTCCTGACCCCCAGTCCCCAATTGCTCCATTTCCCCATCCCTCTGTCGCTCATCACCCCCTTCACCCTGTCTGCCTCAACTCCTCACTCCCCCATCCTCCATTATCTCCTGACCCCCAGTCCCCAATTGCTCCATTTCCCCATCCCTCTGTCGCTCATCACCCCCTTCACCCTGTCTGCCTCAACTCCTCACTCCCCCATCCTCCATTACCTCCTGACCCCCAGTCCCCAATCGCTCCATTTCCCCATCCCTCTGTCGCTCATCACCCCCTTTACCCCATCTCCTATCCCCAAGCCCCTTTCACCCAGTCCGTCCACGTTCACCCTGGCCCTGTGCCCCCGCTACATCCATCGTGTACCCAGGCGTATGCACCTGTAGAAAGCAGTGACACAAAGCAATCTTCCTCTGGCATGTCTTTATTTCAACATCTGCTGGCGATCAGAACCGATTTATTCCAAATGAGGGGAGGGAGGAAAGGAGGAACTGCAGAAGACTGTGTGCATCAAGCCGGGGTCAGATACAGAGTAACGCTTCCTCTACACTGTCAGCCCCCCCCCCCCCAATCAAACGCTCCCAGGGACAGCATGGGGTTAGATACAGGGTAAAGCTCCCTCTACACTGTCCCCCCCCCCACCACCATCAATACACTCCCAGGGGCAGCACGTGGTTAGATACAGGATAAAGCTTCCTCTACACTGTACCCCCACATCACACACTGCCAGGAAGAGGGACAGCACGGGGTTAGATACACAGTAAAGCCCCCTGCCGAAGCACCAAATGAAAAGCTGCTGCAAAATTGAAGCTGGAACAGGCTGTCGGTGAGCTGTGACGGAGAAATGATGGGTTTGGGGGTGTGTACTGCACGGTGACAAGGCGAGAAGTTAATGCAGTTAATGACAGTCCCAATATGTCCGTCCCTCAATGTAGCATGCTGAGGCCGTGAGAGACTGCCCTCACTCCGCAAAATCATAGTCGTATCCAAACTCTCGGCAGCTCTGTAGCATTTCCCAGTTTTCATACAGCGGGATGAAGGGGACCACCTTGTTCCATGCTCTGTGTCCGTACGGGACATTTCTTGTTGGGTATGTGGTGTGTGGATGTTCTCTCAGCCACATCTCGAAGATTCTGCCAACACAATCAGAAGGGCACGGAGAATCAGTTTTCCCATTTTCGCCGACGAAGCTGCGTCGAGAGAAACTAGAACCGAGACTCCGTGTTTCCGGGAGGTCTGGAACCGGAACGGAGGCTCCGTGTTTCCAGGAGCTCTGGAACCGGAACGGAGGCTCCCTATTTCCGGGAGCTCTGGAACCGGAACGGAGGCTCCGTGTTTCCGGGAGCTCTGGAACCGGAACGGAGGCTCCGTGTTTCCGGGAGCTCTGGAACCGGAACGGAGGCTCCGTGTTTCCGGGAGCTCTGGAACCGGAACGGAGGCTCCGTGTTTCCGGGAGGTCTGGAACCGGAACGGAGGCTCCGTGTTTCCGGGAGGTCTGGAACCGGAACGGAGGCTCCGTGTTTCCGGGAGGTCTGGAACCGGAACGGAGGCTCCCTGTTTCCGGGAGCTCTGGAACCGGAACGGAGGCTCCCTGTTTCCGGGAGCTCTGGAACCGGAACGGAGGCTCCGTGTTTCCGGGAGGTCTGGAACCGGAACGGAGGCTCCGTGTTTCCGGGAGGTCTGGAACCGGAACGGAGGCTCCCTGTTTCCGGGAGCTCTGGAACCGGAACGGAGGCTCCGTGTTTCCGGGAGCTCTGGAACCGGAACGGAGGCTCCGTGTTTCCGGGAGGTCTGGAACCGGAACGGAGGCTCCGTGTTTCCGGGAGGTCTGGAACCGGAACGGAGGCTCCGTGTTTCCGGGAGGTCTGGAACCGGAACGGAGGCTCCCTGTTTCCGGGAGCTCTGGAACCGGAACGGAGGCTCCCTGTTTCCGGGAGCTCTGGAACCGGAACGGAGGCTCCGTGTTTCCGGGAGGTCTGGAACCGGAACGGAGGCTCCGTGTTTCCGGGAGGTCTGGAACCGGAACGGAGGCTCCGTGTTTCCGGGAGGTCTGGAACCGGAACGGAGGCTCCCTGTTTCCGGGAGCTCTGGAACCGGAACGGAGGCTCCGTGTTTCCGGGAGCTCTGGAACCGGAACGGAGGCTCCGTGTTTCCGGGAGGTCTGGAACCGGAACGGAGGCTCCGTGTTTCCGGGAGGTCTGGAACCGGAACGGAGGCTCCGTGTTTCCGGGAGGTCTGGAACCGGAACGGAGGCTCCCTGTTTCCGGGAGCTCTGGAACCGGAACGGAGGCTCCCTGTTTCCGGGAGCTCTGGAACCGGAACGGAGGCTCCGTGTTTCCGGGAGGTCTGGAACCGGAACGGAGGCTCCGTGTTTCCGGGAGGTCTGGAACCGGAACGGAGGCTCCCTGTTTCCGGGAGCTCTGGAACCGGAACGGAGGCTCCGTGTTTCCGGGAGGTCTGGAACCGGAACGGAGGCTCCGTGTTTCCGGGAGGTCTGGAACCGGAACGGAGGCTCCGTGTTTCCGGGAGGTCTGGAACCGGAACGGAGGCTCCGTGTTTCCGGGAGGTCTGGAACCGGAACGGAGGCTCCCTGTTTCCGGGAGCTCTGGAACCGGAACGGAGGCTCCCTGTTTCCGGGAGCTCTGGAACCGGAACGGAGGCTCCGTGTTTCCGGGAGGTCTGGAACCGGAACGGAGGCTCCGTGTTTCCGGGAGGTCTGGAACCGGAACGGAGGCTCCGTGTTTCCGGGAGGTCTGGAACCGGAACGGAGGCTCCGTGTTTCCAGGAGCTCTGGAACCGGAATGGAGGCTCCCTATTTCCGGGAGCTCCGGAACCGGAACGGAGGCTCCGTGTTTCCGGGAGGTCTGGAACCGGAACGGAGGCTCCCTGTTTCCGGGAGCTCTGGAACCGGAACGGAGGCTCCCTGTTTCCGGGAGCTCTGGAACCGGAACGGAGGCTCCGTGTTTCCGGGAGGTCTGGAACCGGAACGGAGGCTCCGTGTTTCCGGGAGGTCTGGAACCGGAACGGAGGCTCCGTGTTTCCGGGAGGTCTGGAACCGGAACGGAGGCTCCGTGTTTCCAGGAGCTCTGGAACCGGAACGGAGGCTCCCTATTTCCGGGAGCTCTGGAACCGGAACGGAGGCTCCGTGTTTCCGGGAGCTCTGGAACCGGAACGGAGGCTCCGTGTTTCCGGGAGCTCTGGAACCGGAACGGAGGCTCCGTGTTTCCGGGAGCTCTGGAACCGGAACGGAGGCTCCGTGTTTCCGGGAGCTCTGGAACCGGAACGGAGGCTCCGTGTTTCCGGGAGGTCTGGAACCGGAACGGAGGCTCCGTGTTTCCGGGAGGTCTGGAACCGGAACGGAGGCTCCGTGTTTCCGGGAGGTCTGGAACCGGAACGGAGGCTCCCTGTTTCCGGGAGCTCTGGAACCGGAACGGAGGCTCCCTGTTTCCGGGAGCTCTGGAACCGGAACGGAGGCTCCGTGTTTCCGGGAGGTCTGGAACCGGAACGGAGGCTCCGTGTTTCCGGGAGGTCTGGAACCGGAACGGAGGCTCCCTGTTTCCGGGAGCTCTGGAACCGGAACGGAGGCTCCCTGTTTCCGGGAGCTTTGGAACCGGAACGGAGGCTCCGTGTTTCCGGGAGGTCTGGAACGGGAATGGAGGCTCCGTGGCTCCCTATTTCCGGGAGCTCTGGAACCGGAACGGAGGCTCCGTGGCTCCCTATTTCCGGGAGCTCTGGAACCGGAACGGAGGCTCCGTGTTTCCGGGAGGTCTGGAACCGGAACGGAGGCTCCGTGTTTCCGGGAGGTCTGGAACCGGAACGGAGGCTCCGTGTTTCCGGGAGGTCTGGAACCGGAACGGAGGCTCCGTGTTTCCGTGAGCTCTGGAACGGAACGGAGGCTCCGTGTTTCCGGGAGGTCTGGAACCGGAACGGAGGCTCCGTGTTTCCGGGAGGTCTGGAACCGGAACGGAGGCTCCGTGTTTCCGGGAGGTCTGGAACCGGAACGGAGGCTTCGTGTTTCCGGGAGCTCTGGAACCGGAACGGAGGCTCCCTGTTTCCGGGAGCTCTGGAACCGGAACGGAGGCTCCCTGTTTCCGGGAGCTCTGGAACCGGAACGGAGGCTCCCTGTTTCCGGGAGCTCTGGAACCGGAACGGAGGCTCCCTGTTTCCGGGAGGTCTGGAACCGGAACGGAGGCTCCGTGTTTCCGGGAGGTCTGGAACCGGAACGGAGGCTCCGTGTTTCCGGGAGCTCTGGAACCGGAATGGTGGCTCCGTGTTTCCGGGAGCTCTGGAACCGGAATGGAGGCTCCGTGTTTCCGGGAGCTCTGGAACCGGAACGGAGGCCCCCTGTGTCCGGGAGGTCTGGAACCGGAACTGAGACTCCGTGTTTCCGGGAGGTCTGGAACCGGAATGGAGGCTCCGTGTTTCCGGGAGGTCTGGAACCGGAACCGAGACTCCGTGTTTCCGGGAGGTCTGGAACCGGAACGGAGGCTCCGTGTTTCCGGGAGCTCTGGAACCGGAACGGAGGCTCCGTGTTTCCGGGAGCTCTGGAACCGGAACGGAGGCTCCGTGTTTCCGGGAGGTCTGGAACCGGAACGGAGGCTCCCTGTTTCCGGGAGCTCTGGAACCGGAACGGAGGCTCCCTGTTTCCGGGAGCTCTGGAACCGGAACGGAGGCTCCGTGTTTCCGTGAGGTCTGGAACCGGAATGGAGGCTCCGTGGCTCCCTATTTCCGGGAGCTCTGGAACCGGATCGGAGGCTCCGTGGCTCCCTATTTCCGGGAGCTCTGGAACCGGAACGGAGGCTCCGTGTTTCCGGGAGCTCTGGAACCGGAACGGAGGCTCCGTGTTTCCGGGAGGTCTGGAACCGGAATGGAGGCTCCGTGTTTCCGGGAGGTCTGGAACCGGAACGGAGGCTCCGTGTTTCCGGGAGGTCTGGAACCGGAACGGAGGCTCCGTGTTTCCGGGAGGTCTGGAACTGGAAAGGAGGCTCCATTTTTTCGGGAGGTCTGGAACCGGAACGGAGGCTCCGTGTTTCCGGGAGGTCTGGAACCGGAACGGAGGCTCCGTGTTTCCGGGAGGTCTGGAACCGGAACGGAGGCTCCGTGTTTCCGGGAGCTCTGGAACCGGAACGGAGGCTCCCTGTTTCCGGGAGCTCTGGAACCGGAACGGAGGCTCCCTGTTTCCGGGAGCTCTGGAACCGGAACGGAGGCTCCCTGTTTCCGGGAGCTCTGGAACCGGAACGGAGGCTCCCTGTTTCCGGGAGCTCTGGAACCGGAACGGAGGCTCCCTGTTTCCGGGAGGTCTGGAACCGGAACGGAGGCTCCCTGTTTCCGGGAGCTCTGGAACCGGAACGGAGGCTCCGTGTTTCCGGGAGGTCTGGAACCGGAACGGAGGCTCCGTGTTTCCGGGAGGTCTGGAACCGGAACGGAGGCTCCGTGTTTCCGGGAGCTCTGGAACCGGAATGGAGGCTCCGTGTTTCCGGGAGCTCTGGAACCGGAACGGAGGCCCCCTGTTTCCGGGAGGTCTGGAACCGGAACGGAGGCTCCGTCTTTCCGGGAGGTCTGGAACCGGAATGGAGGCTCCGTGTTTCCGGGAGGTCTGGAACCGGAACGGAGGCTAGTGTTTCCGGGAAAGCTGGAACCGGAACGGAGGCTCCCTGTTTCCGGGAGCTCTGGAACCGGAACGGAGGCTCCGTGTTTCTGCGAGGTCTCGAACCGGAATGGAGGCTCCGTGTTTCCGGGAGGTCTGGAACCGGAACGGAGGCTCCGTGTTTCCGGGCGGTCTAGAACCGGAACAGAGGCCAGTGTTTCTGGGAAAGCTGGAACCGGAACGGAGGCTCCCTGTTTCCGGGAGGTCTGGAACCGGAACGGAGGCTCCGTGTTTCCGGGAGGTCTCGAACCGGAACGGAGGCTCCGTGTTTCCGGGAGGTCTGGAACCGGAACGGAGGCTCCGTGTTTCCGCGCGGTCTAGAACCGGAACAGAGGCCAGTGTTTCTGGGAAAGCTGGAACCGGAACGGAGGCTCCGTGTTTCCGCGCGGTCTAGAACCGGAACAGAGGCCAGTGTTTCTGGGAAAGCTGGAACCGGAACGGAGGCTCCCTGTTTCCGGGAGGTCTGGAACCGGAACGGAGGCTCCGTGTTTCCGCGCGGTCTCGAACCGGAACGGAGGCCAGTGTTTCCGGGAAAGCTGGAACCGGAACGGAGGCTCCGTGTTTCCGCGCGGTCTAGAACCGGAACAGAGGCCAGTGTTTCTGGGAAAGCTGGAACCGGAACGGAGGCTCCCTGTTTCCGGGAGGTCTGGAACCGGAACGGAGGCTCCGTGTTTCCGCGCGGTCTCGAACCGGAACGGAGGCCAGTGTTTCCGGGAAAGCTGGAACCGGAACGGAGGCTCCCTGTTTCCGGGAGGTCTGGAACCGAAACTGAAACCGTGGTTTGGCAGGGAACTGTCACGGGACGTGTAACTCTAGACTCCCCTGGAATCAGAGGGTGGAACCAAAATGTCGGCTGCACGGGGGAAACTGAACGTAGAATGGAAACGTTCTTTGTTCCCAGGCAGAATCGAGCTCATGTTAAAAGCCGGAGCGCTGCCTGCTTCATCTTGCTAGTGCTGCAGCTGAGTAAATACAGGAGCTGGGATTGATGTGTGTCATGTGTCACCGCGAGGTGGCAGCAAGTGGAATATGGTTGAGCTTTGCAATCAGTTTGGAGGGAGGGAGGAGTGGGTCTGAGACTAGTTTTGTTTATATATAAATCAGGGCGACTGTGAGGGTGTGACAGGCCGAGCTGCTGAGAGGGGGTTGGCATCTGGGCTTAGCGTCTTGTTATGTACACACATCGTGGCAACGTTAAAGGGGAAAGCACAGACTGTACAGATACATCCCAAAGAATGCCAGTTCTGAAGGACAGGCCCAACATTTGTGGGCTAAACGGGAATGTGAAAGAGGAAATCAATCTCCAGGAGACTGTAGAGAACCTCAAGAGCAGCAAAGAATGGACAACAGTTGATAAGAAGGTGTTAGAATTGGAGCGCGAGAGAAGCTATCTGGGAACACAAATGCAGATAATCGGGAATTTCCGCACAAATATTTACAGCCAAAAAGAGACGGCAAAGTGAACAGAAAGTCCGACTGGAGAATGAATCATAGAAGATGAAGATGTGGCAGACGAATTGAGCGGGGAGAGAGGAACTCAGGAAAGCGACTATCCCCAGGGAAGCAGTAGGGAGGAAACTGTTGGACCCTGATGGACTGCACCCTCCGAGTTTGGAAGAGTCAGAGGTGATTGTTTTGAAACATATAAGATCTTGTTGGGGGCAGTGGGGTAGTATGGAGAGGAGTTTTCATCGTATGGAACTATTAAACATCAGGGCGTCACCGTTTAAACTGAGAGGAGGAGAACAGTTTTGTCGGAGGTGATTGGATAGAAGTTAATGACAGGTGTAGATAGGGTAAATGGTAGGTGTCCTTTCCACTAGGGTGGTGGGGTATTTCAAGATGAAGGGGCACATTTTTAAAGTGAGAGGAGAGTGATTTCCAAAAAAGGGTGTTTTGTGTGTGGAATGAGCTTCCTGAGGAAGTGGTGGACGTGGGCACAGTTACAATGTTTAAAAGACATGTGGATAAGTCTGTGGATAGGAAAGGTTTGGAGGGATATGGGCCAGGAGCAGGCAGGTGGGGCTAGTTTACTTTGGCATTATGGTCGGAACAGACTGGACGGGCCAAAGGGTCTGTTTCTGTGCTGTGTGACTCTCCAACACACTCTCCCTGTGAACTTGCGGTTTGGTGGGGAGGGGTTAGAGTTATTTTTCAGGCATGGTTAAACCGAGGGTGAATGGTCAGCAGGAGGTTACAATCCAATTAGTCGTGATCTTAGAAAATGTGGGAGGGGGCCAAGTGGCCTTGATGGGTGAGCATGGCCTTGCCAGTACATTTCCGGAGTTACTCACTTGTCAACGGTGACATGCATCGAAGCAAAGAGTGGGTCATTTGCAGCTTTGTTAGAAAATTCCAAGGTGCCACCGCAGTATCTGTGGACCAGATTGTGCATACTGATCATTATCCGTGATGGATTCTTTGGGTCGATGTTACCTGTGGGAGGGAGGGAGAGAGAACCGATTTAACAGCTCCGTGCAATAAATTCTCAGCCCAGAAACCCACTTCCCTGCCCTGCAGACGGACTTGCCTTGCCCTTCCCAAAGTTCCCAACACCATCGGCAGCTGCCAAGCACTGGCACACAAGGGCAGCCAGTGCCAGTGGCTGCCGGACGGTGTTGGAGCGCCCATCCCATGTCAGCTGGGTGGCTGTGTGTGTGACTGTGTGTGTGCGCGTGTGCGTGTGCGTGTGTGTGTGTGTGTGTGCGCGTGTGCGTGTGCGCGTGTGCGTGTGCGCGTGTGCGTGTGTGCGTGTGCGCGCGTGTGTGTGTGTGTGTGTGTGTGTGTGTGTGTGTGTGTGTGCGCCATTCCCTGCCTCCCTCATGACACCACCTTCCTCCCCCCCCCCACACAAACACACACACAAACACACACACACAACCCTCACCAACAAATCCCACAAGTCAGGACTCACGCCCACTGACACCCAGGAGTTTCCCAACCGATGCATTGGAGTCACAGAGCCATGCGGCATGGAAACTGACCCTTCAGCCCAACTTCCCATGCCTGTCAGATATCCTGAATGAATCTAGCCCAGTTTTGCCATCATTTGGCCCACATCCCTCTTAAACCCTTCCTACTCACATCCCCATCCTGAAGAATGTTGTAACTGTACCAGCCCCCACCACTTCCTCTGGCAGCTCCTTCCACACAGGCACCACCCTCTGTGTGAAAAAGTTACCCCCTCAGGTTCCTTTTAAATCTTCACCCTCTCACTTTAAACCTACGCCCCCTCTAGTTTTGGACTCCCCACTACCCTGGAGATAAAGGCCTTAGCTGCTCACCTGACCCAAGCCCCTCATGATTTTATAAACCTCAATAAGGTCACCCTCTCAGCCTCCAACACTCCAGGGAAAGTACCCTCAGCCTATTCATGCTCTCTCAACCCTGCCAACATCCTGTAAATCTTTTCTGAACCCGTTGAAGTTTCACGGCATCCTTCCAGTAGCAGGGAGACCAGAACGCCACACAATATTCCAGAAGAGGCCTCACCCATCCAGCCACAACAAGACCCTCCCAACTCCTACACTCAGTGCACTGACCAACATAGACAAGCTGGAGGGCGAAGGTGGGGGAAATGCAGTCAGTCTGCACAGTAAAGATCCTGGGATCCTCAGCTCACTGGGCAAGAACCTCCCGAGGTGAAGGAGAGGGCTATCAGAGGTTTTGGGGGGTGCGCGGGGAGGTGCGGTGAACTTGTGCATGCCCACAGATCTCTGAGGGGAGGGGAGCTCTGGAAAGACCCGGGGCTACACATCCCTTTCTGTGCCGAGGGTGTGGAGTACAAGGGCAGGGGTGGGACATTGGATCGATCTGAAACACGCTGGATCACTGCTCGGGAAGCTCCGTGGTGCAGGCTGGGACGGGACTGCACCAGAGGCAGAGGACAACTCCCCAGAGGTCATTGGCACAATGCAAGTTTCTCCACAACTTGAATGTTTTGTCAACAAATCCTACCTTAAAACGAAATTTGCCTGTGAATGTACTACCGCGAATTCAGAGAGGATGTAGTTTGCGTGGACTACAGTAAGATGTTCGATAAGGTCGCACATGGGAGATTGCTCAAGAATCTGGGCCAAAAGAGCTGGAAAATGCGATTAGGTTAATGTAGAATGTGTGGACGGTGTGAATGAGTTAAACTGAAGGGCCTGCTTCTGTGCTGTACAACTCTACGGCTCGAAGGAAAGGGGCCTGTGGGTGATTTGGCAGATGGGATTGAAAATTGGTTTTGTGGCAGGAGGCGGACAGGAGATGGGGTTTTTGCGACTGGAAGCCTCTACCCAAGAGTTGTGCCACAGTGGTTCAGTGCTGTGTCCCTCAGCTATCTGCTGTGTGCGTTAATGATCTGGACGAGAATAGACGAGGTAGGATCAGTAACTTTGCAAATGGTGGGGTGGGAATATCAAGGAGATAAAACTACAGGACACAGTATAGATGGACTGGTCTGATGTGCTGGACTGTGGCGAATGCAGTTGAATTCTGAAAATCATAAGCTGGTGCATTTTGGAAAGATTCACAAGACTAGAGAGTACACAATGAGTGGTAGCACCCTAAGAAATACGGAGGATCAGAAGTTCAGCTGGAGCGCTGTGAGAATCTGGAGCAGACTGTGTGAAATCGGTGGCTCAGGTGAAGGGGCAGGGGTGCTCAGCATGTTTGGGAGGTATTTAGGTGAGCACTTGAAATGCTACGGGGGCTGGAAAGTAGGGTTAGAATAGATGGGTGCTCAATGACTGATGCGAACAATGTGGGCTGAAGGAGCTCTCTCTGACTCCATGACTGTAACTGGAATCTGAAAGTCAGGATATATGCCTGACCTCTGTAAGGGACGCGCATACAAACAAGAAAAGGGCTAAGGAAAGGAGATCAAACAAAATGTTACCGTTTGGCTTGAAGAAGTGACACAGTGGCTAGCACTGCAGCCTCACAGTGCCAGGGACCTGAGTTCAATTCCAGCCTCGGGTGACTGTGTGGAGTTTGCACGTCCTCCCCGTGTCTGCGTGGGTTTCCTCCCACAGTCCCTGGATGTGCAGGTTAGGTGGATTGGCAATGCTAAATTGCTCGTAGTGTTCAGGGGAGTGTGGGTTATAGGGGGAATGGGTCTGGGTGGGATGCTTCAAGGGGCAGCGTGGACTTGTTGGGCCGAAGGGCCTGTTTCCACACTGTAGGTAATCTAATCATATATATTTTCATCTCTGCTCCCTCCTGGCCTGGTAGAGCACTTGAGGTGGACATTTTCTTGAAATCCCACAGATAACTGGGCAGCCAATCCTGTGTAGGCAACAGGGTGGCAGAGATGAACACCGTCATCACAGTGAAGTAACATTCCCCCCCTCCCACCCCATCCTCCCCTCAACACAACATACAGGCCACAAGGTTGGGTGAACTGGACGGAGGGGGAAGAGACACTGTTGAGTACAGCTGGTGGACTGTGTAGACTCTCCATCTGATACCTTCCAACGCATTTCGGAAAGAGTTGGTAGCGGTGGTGTCAAAGGGATGAGTGTCGAACATCGGTATCTGGAGACAGCTGTGCACATCAGCCCAGGTGGGTATCTTGCTAAATCGCTGGTCATAGTGGTTATAGCGGATGACGGGACCACCAGGCACAGGGGGACAGACCACATCAAAACCTGTTGGCTGGCTCTCATCCTCGTCACAGAAGTTCTTTGAGAATTGGAGAGAGAGAGAGAGACCATCAACAGAAGCAACGACTCCAAATCCACTCCGGAAGTGGCTGCCCTCTCAATGTCCACCTGGTTCCTGCCCACCCCTCTACACCCAGCAGGGGAAATCTCCATTTGCACCCACCCCCCGCCATTGGGAAGTGGTGAGCTGCCGCAGTCTGCTGGGAGTTGACCCACAATACCCCGAAGGAAACAACTCCAGGATTTTGACCCAGGAGCAGCCAATCGGTTTCCAAGTTGGATAGGGAAGGGGCTTGGAGGAGGGGGATGTTGCAGGAGCCTGGGTGTTCCCATGTATCTACTACCCCCTTGTCCTTCTGGATGGAAGTGGGTCGTGGGTTTGGAAATGCTACCTGAGGATCTTTGGTGAATTTCTACAGGGCGTCTTGTAGCTGGTACACACTGCTGCGACTGAGCATCATTGGTGGGGCAGGAGTGGGATGTTTGTGGATGTGGTGCCAATCAAGGGGAGAGCTGCCTTACCCTGGACGGTGTTGAGCTTCTCAGGAATGTTGTTGGAGCTTCTCCCGCCCAAGGCAAGTGGGGGGTATTCCCTCACCCTCCTGACTTTGCCTTGTTGATGGTGGGACAGGCTTTGTTGCAGTAGGGGGTGGAGTGAATGGTTACTTACTGCAGTATTCTTCTGACTTGTGGTGAGCCCAGTTGAGTTTCTGGTCAATGGTAACCCCCAGGATGTTGATAGTTGGTTGGGGGTGGGGGGTGGGGTGGGGTGTCTGGGGATTGGGCTGCTGCTTTTACACACCTCCCAAAGTTTTTCCAGTTCACTCATATGTTTGTATGTTGTTTATGTTTGGAGAATTCTCTCGTTTTTTCCCCACCATTTCCAGACTCCTCTTTCACTTTGCTGCAAAATTCTCCAATCCTGACGTTTAGCACAAGCTATCTCAACCTTATTGTTATAACAAGGAGACAGACAGCCGGACCAAACAAGTCTTTTCTACCTCAGCATTCGCAACAGTACAAAATTAAAACCTTCACAGACTCTCAATGTTGGGGTCTCTGCTCTTTCTGACCTTTATAAATGACTTGGATGAGGAAGTGGAGGGGTGGGTCAGTAAGTTTGCCGATGACACGAAGGTTGGTGGAGTTGTGGACCGCGTGGAGGGCTGTTGTAGGTTGCAGCGGGACACTGACAGGATGCAGAGCTGGGCAAAGAAGTGGCAGATGGAATTCAACCCAGAAAAGTGTGAGGTGGTTCATTTTGGAAGGTCGAATTTGAATGCAGAACACAGGGTAATGGCAGGATTCTCAGCACGTAGAGGAACAGAGGGATCTTGTGGTCCACGTCCCTAGATCCCTCAAAGTTGCTCCGAAGTTGATAGGGTTGTAAGGAGGGTGCATGGTGTGTTAGCTTTCATCGGCAGGGGAATTGAGTTTAAGAGCTGGGAGGTTATGCTGCTGCTCTATAAAACCCTGGTTAGACCCCCACTCGGAATATTGTGTTCAGATCTGGTCACCTCATTACAGGAAGGATGTGGAAACTTTAGAGAGGATGCAGAGGAGATTTACCAGGATGCTGTCTGGACTGGAGGGCAGGTGTTATGAGGAAAGGTTGAGGGAGCTAGGACTTTTCCCATTGGAGCGAAGAAGGGTGAGAGGTGACTCAGTAGAGGTGTACGAGATGATGAGAGGCATAGATAGAGTGGATACACAGAGACTTTTTCCCAGGGCCGAAATGACTATTACGAGGGGGAATAATTTTAAGGTGATTGGAGGAGGGTATGGGGAGATGTCAGGGCGCGGTTCTTCACCCAGAGAGTGGGGGGCTTGTGGAATGCACTGCCGGCAGTGGGAGTGGAGTCAGATACATCAGGGACATTCAAGCAACTCTTGGGTGGGCACATGGAGGATAGTAAAATGTGGAGTATGCAGGGTAGGTTGATCTTAGTAGGATTATAGGTCAGCACGACACTGTGGGCCAAAGGGCCTGTACTGTGCTGTACTGTTCTATCTTCAATAGTTCCTAACCAGACTTAGTGAATAACTAATGCAGAGCCTGTGATTAAAAGAAAACTAGACATTGATTTGTAGGTAATAGCAAAATATTAGCAATACAATAACTTCAGCAGTTTTAAATTAAACAGCAAACTAATTGAATTAATGTCTGTGTTTAAGCCCAATGACCTTTGTTTCGGTTCCATTTACGCACAAGATGGGCAGACAAACAAATGTAGTTAAGGAATAAATGAAAGAAAATAACAAAATGGTTCAGCTTACTGAAGTGGTTTCCATGATGCCTTGTTCTACAGACGTAGATGTTCATTCTGGAGTTGTTTTTCTGGAGATATGACCAGGGTCATTTTCTCAGCCCAATCAGAGGAAGCCAGTAAAATACTTGTCACTTTAGTTTCTATTCTCTGAACTTCCATTAGCCCGAGAGCTTTCACATCTTCATGCTGTAGCACCAACAGATACCCTTTCCTTCTCCCAGAAACACCGTTCAAAACCCAGTTCCCTGACAGACTGACCGTCTCGCAGCGAGATCCCAGTTACCGTGAAGCACCTTGCCATTGCTTGAGCCTAAGCTGTCTTCCAGACTTGCTGGAACCAATTCCCAACTACTGACCTTGCGAAGAGCCCACAGCTGATGTCTATTTACACACTGCACTCTTCCCCAGTGATGTAGAGTCTATTGACCAGGAGCCAACCTGCATTTAACGTCCAGGCCTGGCCTCACAAACAAACATTCATTCCGTCTCAGAGATAGTAGGAACTGCTGTTGCTGGAGTCAGAGATAACACAGTGTGGAGTTGGATGAACACAGCAGGCCAGGTAGCATCAGAGGAGCAGGAAAGCCGATGTTTCGGGCCGGCACCCTTCTTCAGCAATGGCAGAGGGGAAGAGGGCTCTGAAATAAATAGATGGGGGCAAGCAGTGATAGTAGGTGGATAGTGGAAGGTATAGGTGGGAGAGAAGACAGACAGTTCCAGGAGCAGGAGGCTAGTAAAGGTGAGTGTATGTAGGAAGCGAGGGGTGGGGGTAGGTCAGTGAGGTGGGAGGCAAGACAGACCGGTCAAGCGGTGGTGGAGGGGGGGGCGGTGCTGGTGATGGCGAGGGTTAGAAGCTAGTAAAGTCCCCATTGAGACCATTGGGCTGTAGGCTCCCAAGGTGGAATATGAGGTGCTGTTCCTTCAGTTTCCGGGTGGCAGTGTTGTGATACTAGAGGAGGCCCAGGATGCACACGTCATCCAGGGAGTGGGAGGGAGAGCGGAAGTGTTTGGTGACCAGGAGGTGTTGTAGTTGGTTGCAAACTGAGTGTTAGGTGCTCTGCAAAGCAGCCTCTGAGCCTCCGCTTGGTCTTCCCAATGTAGAGGAGGCCACATCAGGACCGTCGGATACAGTAGACCACATTCGTGGATGTGCAGGTTAACATCTGTTTGATGTGGAAGGCTTTTTTATGGGGCCTGGGATGGACATGAGGGGGAAGGTGTAGCGCCTCCTATGGTTGCAGGGAAAGGTGCCAGGGGTGGTGGGGTTAGAGGGGGGTGTGGAGCAGACAAGGGGATCCGGAAGGCAGATAAGGGGTCAGATTGCAGGTGGCTGAAGTGGTAGAGGATGATGCGTTGAACCCACAGGCTAATGGGGTGATACATTAGCTTTGCTTCTCCTCTAATGGTGCCTGGCCTGCAGTGTTCCTCCAGCTGCACACTGTCTCCCTTCCTTATAACACGAGCTCCTGCCCCCACCCCAATCGTTATTGGTAGCCTCCAGTCCTCAACTCAACAGTTCCGAATCAACATGGATGAAAGATAAAACCAGAATAAAGAAAAGCCACCAACAACTGGAATCTGATGCAGCCCTTTAACTTCCTTTGTCAGCTGCAGTTTGCTGCAGCGTGGGCTGGTGTGAGAGGGAAGGACGGGTAATACATTGTGTAGTTCCTGACGCCACTGGGGAAGATCTCTTTAACAACTCAGCCAGTGGATATCAGTGCAGATATATGAATCAACTTTTCTAATTTGCTTTCTTTAAATGTTAAGAGTGCAATTTTTTCTTGAACAGCTCGCTTTTGAACTTTAATTGGTGACACATGACTGAAGCTCAGCTTGTCACACATTATTCAGAGAAATTAGCTCAGTTGGATCCACCCAAGAAGCAACACTTTCCTCTTCCTTTTGGCCAGTGTTCAGAAAGATCAGCGGGAGGTGGCCACTCAGCTCTCTAGCCAGCTCAAACGTTCAACATGACGGTGTAATTGCATCCCTCAGCTCCAGCTTACGGCACCCACCCTGTGTCCTTCACTCCTCACTATCTCCACCAAAAATCTATTCATCTCCCAGTCTTCTGCAGTCTCCCCCTGCCCCTCAGTGTCTCCCCCCGCAAATATCTATCCATCTTCCAGTCTCCCGCACTCTCCCCGCGTCCCTCAGTGTCTCCCCCACCAAAAATCTATCCGTCTCCCAGTCTCCCGCACTCTCACTGCGTCCCTCAGTGTCTCGCCCCCAAAATCTATCCACCTCCCAGTCTCCCGCACTCTCCCCATGTCCCTCAGTGTCTCCCCACCAAATAGCTAACCATCTCCCTGTCTCCCACACTCTCCGTGTCCCTCAGTGTCTCCCCGCCAAATATCTATCCATCTCCCAGTCTTCTGCACTCTCCCCATGTCCCTCAGTGTCTCCCCACCAAATAGCTAACCATCTCCCTGTCTCCCACACTCTCCGTGTCCCTCAGTGTCTCCCCGCCAAATATCTATCCATCTCCCAGTCTCCTGCACTCTCCCCGTGTCCCTCAGTGTCTCCCCCCCAAATACCTATCCGTCTCCCGCGCTCTCCCCGTGTCTCTCAGTGTCTCCGTCCCAAATATCTATCCATCTCCCGCACTCTCCCCGTGTCCCTCAGTGTCTCCCCCCAAATATCTATCCATCTCCCAGTCTCCCGCACTCTCCCCGTGTCCCTCAGTGTCTCCCCCCCAAATACCTATCCATCTCCCAGTCTCCTGCACTCTCCCCGTGTCCCTCAGTGTCTCCCTCCCAAATATCTATCCATCTCCCAGTCTCCCGCACTCTCCCCGTGTCCCTCAGTGTCTCCCCCGAAATACCTATCCATCTCCCAGTCTCCCGCACTCTCCGTGTCCCTCAGTGCCTCCCCCTCCAAAGATCTATCCAACTCCCAGTCTCCCGCACTCTCCCCATGTCCCGCAGTGTCTCCCCACCAAATATCTGTCCATCTCCCAGTCTCCCGCGCTCTCCCTGTGTTCCTCAGTGTCTCTTCCCACCAAATATCTATCCATCTCCCAGTCTCCCGCACTCTCCCCGCGTCTCTCAGTGTCTCCCCCACAAAAAATCTATCCGTCTCCCAGTCTCCCGCACTCTCCCCATGTCCCTCACTGTCTCCCCCCAAATATCTATCCATCTCCCAGTCTTCCGCACTCTCCCCGTGTCCCTCAGTGTCTCCCACCCAAATATCTATCCATCTCCCTGTCTCCCGCACTCTCCCTGTGTCCCTCAGTGTCTCCCCCCCAAAAAATCTATCCATCTCCCAGTCTCCTGCACTCTCCCCGTGTCCCTCACTGTCTCCCCCCAAATATCTATCCATCTCCCAGTCTCCCGCACTCTCCCCGTGTCACTAAGTGTCTCCCCCCAAAAATCTATCCATCTCCCAGTCTCCTGCACTCTCCCCGTGTCCCTCAGTGTCTCCTGCCCAAATACCTATCCATCTCCCAGTCTCCTGCACTCTCCCCGTGTCCCTCAATGTTTCCCCACCAAATATCTATCCATCTCCCAGTCACCCACGCTCTCCCCGTGTCCCTCAGTGTCTCCCTCCCAAATATCTATCCATCTCCCTGTCTCCCGCACTCTCCCCGTGTCCCTCAGTTTCTCCCCACCAAATATCTAACCATCTCCCTGTCTCCCGCACTCTCCCTGTGTCCCTCAGTGTCTCCCCCCCAAATATCTATCCATCTCCCAGTCTCCCGCTCTCTCCCCATGTCCCTAAGTGTCTCCCCACCAAATATCTATCCATCTCCCAGTCTCCCGCACTCTCCCTGTGTCCCTCAGTGTCTCCCCCCCAAATATCTATGCATCTCCCTGTCTCCCACACTCTCCGTGTCCCTCAGTGTCTCCCCGCCAAATATCTATCCATCTCCCAGTCTTCTGCACTCTCCCAGTGTCCCTCAGTGTCTCCCCGACAAATGTCTATCCATCTCCCAGTCTCCCGCACTCTCCCCGTGTCCCTCAGTGTCTCCCCCGAAATATCTATCCATCTCCCAGTCTCCTGCACTCTCCCCGTGTCCCTCAGTGTCTCCCCCCCAAATACCTATCCGTCTCCCGCGCTCTCCCCGTGTCTCTCAGTGTCTCCGTCCCAAATATCTATCCATCTCCCGCACTCTCCCCGTGTCCCTCAGTGTCTCCCCCCAAATATCTATCCATCTCCCAGTCTCCCGCACTCTCCCCGTGTCCCTCAGTGCCTCCCCCTCCAAAGATCTATCCAACTCCCAGTCTCCCGCACTCTCCCCATGTCCCGCAGTGTCTCCCCACCAAATATCTGTCCATCTCCCAGTCTCCCACGCTCTCCCTGTGTTCCTCAGTGTCTCTTCCCACCAAATATCTATCCATCTCCCAGTCTCCCGCACTCTCCCCGCGTCTCTCAGTGTCTCCCCCACAAAAAATCTATCCGTCTCCCAGTCTCCCACACCCTCTCCGCGTCCCTCAGTGTCTCCCCACCAAATATCTATCCATCTCCCAGTCTCCCGCACTCTCCCCGTGTCCCTCACTGTCTCCCCCCAAATATCTATCCATCTCCCAGTCTTCCGCACTCTCCCCGTGTCCCTCAGTGTCTCCCGCCCAAATATCTATCCATCTCCCTGTCTCCCGCACTCTCCCTGTGTCCCTCAGTGTCTCCCCCCCAAAAAATCTATCCATCTCCCAGTCTCCTGCACTCTCCCCGTGTCCCTCACTGTCTCCCCCCAAATATCTATCCATCTCCCAGTCTCCCGCACTCTCCCCGTGTCACTAAGTGTCTCCCCCCAAAAATCTATCCATCTCCCAGTCTCCTGCACTCTCCCGTGTCCCTCAGTGTCTCCCGCCCAAATACCTATCCATCTCCCAGTCTCCTGCACTCTCCCCGTGTCCCTCAATGTTTCCCCACCAAATATCTATCCATCTCCCAGTCACCCACGCTCTCCCCGTGTCCCTCAGTGTCTCCCTCCCAAATATCTATCCATCTCCCAGTCTCCCGCACTCTCCCCGTGTCCCTCAGTTTCTCCCCACCAAATATCTAACCATCTCCCTGTCTCCCGCACTCTCCCTGTGTCCCTCAGTGTCTCCCCCCCAAATATCTATCCATCTCCCAGTCTCCCGCTCTCTCCCCGTGTCCCTAAGTGTCTCCCCACCAAATATCTATCCATCTCCCAGTCTCCCGCACTCTCCCTGTGTCCCTCAGTGTCTCCCCCCCAAATATCTATCCATCTCCCAGTCTCCCGCACTCTCCCCGTGTCCCTAAGTGTCTCCCCACCAAATATCTATCCATCTCCCAGTCTCCCGCACTCTCCCCGTGTCCCTCAGTGTCTCCCCCCCAAATATCTATCCATCTCCCAGTCTCCCGCACTCTCCCCGTGTCCCTAAGTGTCTCCCCACCAAATATCTATCCATCTCCCAGTCTCCTGCACTCTCCCTGCGTCCCTCAGTGTCTCCCCCCCAAAATCTATCCATCTCCCAGTCTCCCGCACTCTCCCCGTGTCCCTCAGTGTCTCCCCCCCAAATATCTATCCATCTCCCAGTCTCCCGCACTCTCCCCGTGTCCCTCAGTGTCTCCCCACCCAAATATCTATCCATCTCCCAGTCTCCCGCACTCTCCCCGTGTCGCTCAGTGTCTCCCCACGAAATATCTATCCATCACCCAGTCTCCCGCACTCTCCCCGTGTCCCTCAGTGTCTCCCCCCCAAATATCTATCCATCTCCCAGTCTCCCGCACTCTCCCTGTGTCCCTCAGTGTCTCCCCACCAAAAATATATCCAACTCCCAGTCTCCTGCACTCTCCCCGTGTCCCTCAGTGTCTCCCCCCGAATATCTATCCATCTCCCAGTCTCCCGCACTCTCCCCATGTCCCTCAGTGTCTCCCCCCAAAAATCTATCCATCTCCCAGTCTCCCGCATTCTCCCCGTGTCTCTCAGTGTCTCTCCCCCAAATATCTATCCATCTCCCAGTCTCCCGCACTCTCCCTGTGTCCCTCAGTGTCTCCCCACCAAATATCTATCCATCTCCCAGTCTCCCGCACTCTCCCCGTGTCCCTCAGTGTCTCCCCCCCAAAAATCTATCCAACTCCCAGTTTCCTGCACTCTCCCCGTGTCCCTCAGTGTCTCCCCCCGAACATCTATCCATCTCCCAGTCTCCCGCATTCTCCCCATTTCTCTCAGTGTCTCTCCCCCAAATATCTATCCATCTCCCAGTCTCCCGCACTCTCCCCGTGTCCCTCAGTGTCTCCGCACAAAGATCTGTTGGAGTTGGGATGGCGGAGTTGGGATGGCTTGTGGTTTTGAATGGGGTAGGAAGGGAGCCCGGTGGTAGTAGTGGACGGGGAGGTGGGCGTTGTAGCTTGGTGTGGGTTCTTCTTCCCCTATTTTCCGCCACCAGTGCTTACTGCCAGTTAGCCTTCTAGTTGTGAGCTGCGTGGGTGTGGAAGGTGCTAACTAAAGATCTTTGATGACGTTGCCCTTCCCCTCACACCTCCCTGCTTTTGTAACTACGTAGGAAACAGGAGCAGGCCAATCGGCACCTCCCCACTCTAGCCTGCACCATCCCTGAGTCTGACCACGGCTGATCTCTTTTGCGGACGCAGCTCCACTTACCTGCCAACTCACCATAACCCTTAATTCCTTCACTGTTCAAAAAAATCTCTATCGTTGCCTTAAAAATGCTGAAGAGGGAAGCCTCAACTGTTTCAGTGGGCAGCGAATCCCACAGGTTCACAAGAATTTCGTCCCCAGCTCACTCCTAAACCTGCTCCCCACCGCCCCCACCTTATTTTGAGCCTGTGCCCCCAATCATCTCCCAGTCCCTTTGAGATGAAGGCCTTGATAGGGCACTTCCCTATTCGCTGCTGAGCTTGTGACGCTGCCTTTTCTTGTGATTCAGGAACGAGTTGCTCCCAGACCACTTGGTCCTGCAGCATCGTGAAGTCTGTCCCAATTTAAGTGCCATCTAGCCCCTCCATTCTGCCTGCCGATGTACCTCACCTGACATTTCCCCCACATTACACACTTGTCTGCCAAGCCTTTCTCCATAACATCCATTGCACTGCGACGCCCACAGGATTTCAGACCATGTCCCCAGGTTTGGAACTGGTGTGTGTTGCTAATTCCAGGCACAGATTCCCAGAGTCCTCCTGGCCCCCTCACTTACTCCCACTTCTTTCCCCCAGCCCCCGACCTCCTTACCCTCCACGAGCTGAACACCGATTGGCTGGAGAGTCTCCCGTTGGGGAGACTGCTGCCGAAGAGCTTGTCAGTGCAGACGTCGCAATGGGTTTTGCCGGGCCAGGACCAATAGGGCAGGAAGAAGCTGTCGTCCCCGGTCATGTTGCGGATCTCATGCTCCAGATGGATCAGGAGGAGCCTGTGCCAACCCAGGAAGCCCGTGCTCTGGTGCCCAAAGTTGGTGTTGATTTGGCCGATGTTCTTGGAGGCGGTGTGGTGCAAGTACGAAGCAATATCGTAGACGCTGGCACGGCGGAAGATCATTGGCGAGTTTGGCATCGAGCTCTGGCTGGCGTAGATGACGTAGCGCTGACTGAGGGTGACCTTCGACTGGTGCAGGCGGCGCAGGAACTTTTCCTGGTCTAACACGGACATCTTGGAGATGTCCCGGCGGATGACGGTTATCTTCAGTTGGCAGTTTGACCCCCGCCAGCCGTACGCACACTCCCCGCAGTCCGGCCCCCCAAAGTTACCATGGCACACGCACAGGGACCTGAAGAAGTAGCTGGGCCACCGCAACCGGAAGTCCCTGTTGTTGGCCTGCTGCCTTGCCCACTGCGCCGTCTCCCAAGGGATCTCGCCCATGACGTCCTGGCATCTACCTCGCCCCGAGGTTAACCCGCACGGTGAGCCATCGCCCCAGAACTCGGGGCAGCACGTGGCCCTCTGTACGTGAGCTGGAGTGCCGCACTGAATGGGAATCTGTGCCCGGGCAGTGCCCAGAATGAGCAGCGCACACACCAGCTCCAACCCCGGGGGCATGGTCTGACAGTCTCTGCGCATTGACATTCAGTGAGCTGCCACTGTACCTGCAGTGCCCACGTCTGCAGATTTATACCAGGCTCACTCGGTGCCACGTGCCCGCTTGCCAGTTGCTATCTGACCAGTTCGCAGAGATTACCATCATGGGAGATTGCCATCAAGGAACAGTTTGACTTTGGGTCAGGAACATCCTGTTTGGATGGTTGACAGATGCTGCAAACTGCCCACTCCCTCCTTCCCTCCTCTCCGTCTGCCTCCCTCCCTCTCACTGCCCGCAGTGTCGCACCCCCGCCCCCATGGGGGAGCTGGGGGCAGTGCCCGCTCCCTCCCTCTCACTGCCCGCAGTGTCGCACCCCCGCCCCCATGGGGGAGCTGGGGGCAGTGCCCGCTCCCTCCCTCTCACTGCCCGCAGTGTCGCACCCCTGCCCCCATGGGGGAGCTGAGGGCAGTGGAGCAAGGTGCCTGCTTGACTGTCTTCCACCTCTTCTTTGACAATCAAGGGCACTCAATCCCCAGGTCATATTCTACTCCAAGCACATCACATGGGGTGCACATTGCTGGCTAGGTTGGCACTTACTGCCCATCCCCTCATTGCCTCCCCCGCTCCCGGAGAAGATGGTGGTGAGCTGCCTTCTTGAACTGCTGCAGGCCCCTGTAAAGTGTGTTGTATGGACACCCCACATAGTACTGTCAGGGATGGGTATCCAGGAAGACTTGCCCTGCATTGTCTTATGCCCAGGATGTACCTGGGCAATTTTCTGCATTTGTCAGGTAGATGCCAGTGGCGTAACTGCTCTGGAACAGCTCAGCTCAGGAGGAACGGCTAGTTCTGGAGCACATGTCTCTGGTCCCATTGCCGGGATGTTGTCAGGGCCCATAGCCTTTGCAGGATCCAACCGTTTCAAGTGGAGTGAATGGAATAGGCTGAAGCCTGGTATCTGTGATGCTTGGGGACCACTGGAAGAGGCCGAGATGGATCATCCACTCGCCACTTCTGGCTGAAGATTGCGGCGAATGTTTCAGCCTTATCTTGTGCACTGATGTGCTGGGCTCTCCCATCAGTGACGATGGGGATATTGGTGGGGCCTCCTCCCCCAGTGGGTTACCAACAGCCTACCACCATTCCCCACTGGATGTGGCAGGACTGCAGAGCTTAGATCTGATCCCTGGGATTGCTTAGACTTGACTGTCACTCGCTGCTTTCACTGTTTGGCAAGTCTGGTGGCTTCACCTCATTTTCAGGTAATGTCCGGTGCTGCTCCTGGCACAGCCCCTGCTGCACTCGCCGTTGAACCGGGGTTGATCCCCTTCGCTTGACGGGAATGGTCGAGCGAGGGATATGCCAGACCATGGGGTGACCAATTGTGTTGGATGACATGTCTCCTGCTGTTGAGGGCCCACAGCGCCTCCTGGAGGCCCGGTCTTGAGTTGCCAGATCTGTTCAAAGTCTGAATAAAATCCAAAAGAACTGTGGGTACTGTAAAACGGGAGTAAAAGCAGTCGCTGGAGAATCTCAGCAGGTCTCTGGCAGCATCTGTGGAGGAGAAAACAGAGTTAACCTTTCAGGTCCAGTGACCCTTCCTCAGAACTGATGGTGGCTGGGAAAACATCAGTTTATATGCAGGAAATAGGGAGGTGGGTGGGGTAGGGAGTAAGCGATAGGATAGAGCCCAAAGAGAGAGACAGACAGTTGGACAGACGAAGGAGTTGCTGACGATCAGGCTGGGAGGGTGAACAGTTGTTAATGGGAACTGTTAGTGACTAACAACAGGGGGTGTGTAGTGGCAGGCTGTGTGGTAACACGGTATCAGAGATAATGGGAACTGCAGATGCTGGAGAATTCCAAGATAATAAAATGTGAGGCTGGATGAACACAGCAGGACAAGCAGCATCTCAGGAGCACAAAAGCTGACGTTTCGGGCCTAGACCCTTCATCAGAGAGGGGGATGGGGAGAGGGAACTGGAATGAATAGGGAGAGAGGGGGAGGCGGACCAAAGATGGAGAGTAAAGAAGATAGGTGGAGAGAGTGTAGGTGGGGAGGTAGGGAGGGGATAGGTCAGTCCAGGGAAGACGGACAGGCCAAGGAGGTGGGATGAGGTTAGTAGGTAGCTGGGGGTGCGGCTTGGGGTGGGAGGAAGGGATGGGTGAGAGGAAGAACCGGTTAGGGAGGCAGAGACAGGTTGGACTGGTTTTGGGATGCAGTGGGTGGAGGGGAAGAGCTGGGCTGGTTGTGTGGTGCAGTGGGGGGAGGGGAAGAGCTGGGCTGGTTGTGTGGTGCAGTGGGGGGAGGGGACGAACTGGGCTGGTTTAGGGATGCAGTAGGGGAAGGGGAGATTTTGAAACTGGTGAAGTCCACATTGATACCATATGGCTGCAGGGTTCCCAGGCGGAATATGAGTTGCTGTTCCTGCAACCTTCGGGTGGCATCATTGTGGCACTGCAGGAGGCCCATGATGGACATGTCATCTAGAGAATGGGAGGGGGAGTGGAAATGGTTTGCGACTGGGAGGTGCAGTTGTTTATTGCGAACTGAGCGGAGGTGTTCTGCAAAGCGGTCCCCAAGCCTCCGCTTGGTTTCCCCAATGTAGAGGAAGCCGCACCAGGTACAGTGGATGCAGTATACCACATTGGCAGATGTGCAGGTGAACCTCTGCTTAATGTGGAATGTCATCTTGGGGCCTGGGATGGGGGTGAGGGAGGAGGTGTGGGGGCAAGTGTAGCATTTCCTGCGGTTGCAGGGGAAGGTGCCGGGTGTGGTGGGGTTGGAGGGCAGTGTGGAGTGAACAAGGGAGCCACGGAGAGAGTGGTCTCTCCGGAAAGCAGACAGGGGAGGGGATGGAAAAATGTCTTGGGTGGTGGGGTCGGATTGTAAATGGCGGAAGTGTCAGAGGATAATGCTTTGTATCCGGAGGTTGGTAGGGTGGTGTGTGAGAATGAGGGGGATCCTCTTGGGGCGGTTGTGGCGGGGGCGGGGTGTGAGGGATGTGTTGCGGGAGACGCGGTCAAGGGCGTTCTCGACCACTGTGGGGGGAAAGTTGCGGTCCTTAAAGAACTTGGACATCTGGGATGTGCGGGAGTGGAATGTCTTATCGTGGGAGCAGATGGAGGCGGAGGAATTGGGAATAGGGGATGGAATTTTTGCAGGAGGGTGGGTGGGAGGAGGTGTACTCTAGGTAGCTGTGGGAGTCGGTGGGCTTGAAATGGACATCAGTTACAAGCTGGTTGCCTGAGATGGAGACTGAGAGGTCCAGGAAGGTGAGGGATGTGCTGGAGATGGCCCAGGTGAACTGAAGGTTGGGGTGGAAGGTGTTGGTGAAGTGGATGAACTGTTCGAGCTCCTCTGGGGAGCAAGAGGCGGCGCCGATACAGTCATCAATGTACCGGAGGAAGAGGTGGGGTTTGGGGCCTGTGTAGGTGCGGAAGAGGGACTGTTCCACGTAACCTACAAAGAGACAGGCATAGCTGGGGCCCATGCGGGTGCCCATGGCCACCCCCTTAGTCTGTAGGAAGTGGGAGGAGTCAAAAGAGAAGTTGTTGAGTGTGAGGACGAGTTCAGCGAGGCGGATGAGGGTGTCGGTGGAGGGGGCCTGGTCGGGCCTGCGGGACAGGAAGAAGCGGAGGGCCTTGAGGCCATCTCCATGCGGAATGTAGGTGTACAGGGACTGGACGTCCATGGTGAATATGAGGTGTTGGGGGCCAGGGGATTGGAAGTCCTGGAGGAGGTGGAGGGCATGGGTGGTGTCACGGGCGTAGGTGGGGAGTGCCTGGACCAAAGGGGAGAAAATGGAGTCCAGATAGGTGGAGATGAGTTCGGTGGGGCAGGAGCAGGCACATCCCAGATGTCCAAGTTCTTTAAGGACCGCAACTTTCCCCCCACGGTGATCGAGAACGCCCTTGACCGCGTCTCCCGCATTTCCCGCAACACATCCCTCACACCCCGCCCCCGCCACAACCGCCCCAAGAGGATCCCCCTCGTTCTCACACACCACCCTACCAACCTCCGGATACAACGCATTATCCTCCGACACTTCCGCCATTTACAGTCCGACCCCACCACCCAAGACATTTTTCCATCCCCTCCCCTGTCTGCTTTCCGGAGAGACCACTCTCTCCGTGACTCCCTTGTTCGCTCCACACTGCCCTCCAACCCCACCACACCCGGCCCCTTCCCCTGCAACCGCAGGAAATGCTACACTTGCCCCCACACCTCCTCCCTCACCCCCATCCCAGGCCCCAAGATGACATTCCACATTAAGCAGAGGTTCACCTGCACATCTGCCAATGTGGTATACTGCATCCACTGTACCCAGTGCGGCTTCCTCTACATTGGGGAAACCAAGCGGAGGCTTGGGGACCGCTTTGCAGAACACCTCCGCTCAGTTCGCAATAAACAACTGCACCTCCCAGTCGCAAACCATTTCCAGTCCCCCTCCCATTCTCTTGATGACATGTCCATCATGGGCCTCCTGCACTGCCACAATGATGCCACCCGAAGGTTGCAGGAACAGCAACTCATATTCCGCCTGGGAACCCTGCAGCCCAATGGTATCAATGTGGACTTCACCAGTTTCAAAATCTCCCCTTCCCCCACCGCATCCCTAAACCAACCCAGTTCATCCCCTCCCCCCACTGCACCACACAACCAGCACAGCTCTT
>NC_081403.1:439377-464377 GCF_030684315.1 Stegostoma tigrinum
TTGAAGCAGGGTCACTGAAACCAAAATATTAACTCTGCTTTCTCTGCAGATCCTTTTCCGGCGATGTTTTGTTCTCCCGTTTCTGATTCCCAGCAGCTGCAGTTCTTTTGGTTTTAATTTAGGATTCTTAAGGGGCTTGTGATAGGGTCAATGCTGAGGGGATGTTTGCCCTCATGGGAGAGTCTACGTCCAGAAGGCATAGTCTGAGAATACAGGAGAGCCAATTTGAGGCTGAGATGGGGAGGAATTTCTTCTCTCAGAGGGTTGTGAGTTTTTGGAACTCCTTGCCACAGAAAGTTGTGTATATTTAAGGCAGATGGATAGATTCACGTTCCTCAGTCTCTGCGTCGCTCTGCCTCTGTCTCACTCCGTCGCTCTGCCTCTGTCTCACTCCATCGCTCTGCCTCAGTCTCTGCGTCGCTCTGCCTCTGTCTCACTCTGTCGCTATGCCTCTGTCTCACTCCGTCACTCTGCCTCTGTCTCACTCCGTCGCTCTGCCTCAGTCTCTGCGTCGCTCTGCCTCTGTCTCACTCCGTTGCTATGCCTCTGTCTCACTCCGTCGCTCTGCCTCTGTCTCACTCCGTCGCTCTGCCTCTGTCTCACTCCGTCGCTATGCCTCTGTCTCACTCCGTCGCTCTGCCTCTGTCTCACTCCGTCGCTCTGCCTCTGTCTCACTCCGTCGCTATGCCTCTGTCTCACTCCGTCGCTATGCCTCTGTCTCACTCCGTCACTCTGCCTCTCTTCATGTTTCCATCTTGCTTTCTCTCTCTGTCTGTCTTGTTCCCCATCTCCCTGTCTCTCTCTCTGTCTCACCCACACACCATCCCCACTTCCCCTCTCCCGTGCCCACAGGGACTGACAGTTCCCTTTACCACCTCCCCTCTCCCGTGCCCACAGGGACTGGGAGTTCCCTTTACCACCTCCCCTCTCCCGTGCCCACAGGGACTGGGAGTTCCCTTTACCACCTCCCCTCTCCCGTGCCCACAGGGACTGACAGTTCCCTTTACCACTTCCCCTCTCCCGTGCCCACAGGGACTGAGAGTTCCCTTTACCACCTCCCCTCTCCCGTGCCCACAGGGACTGACAGTTCCCTTTACCACCTCCCCTCTCCCGTGCCCACAGGGACTGACAGTTCCCTTTACCACCTCCCCTCTCCCGTGCCCACAGGGACTGACAGTTCCCTTTACCACCTCCCCTCTCCCGTGCCCACAGGGACTGACAGTTCCCTTTACCACCTCCCCTCTCCCGTGCCCACAGGGACTGACAGTTCCCTTTACCACCTCCCCTCTCCCGTGCCCACAGGGACTGAGAGTTCCCTTTACCACCTCCCCTCTCCCGTGCCCACAGGGACTGACAGTTCCCTTTACCACCTCCCCTCTCCCGTGCCCACAGGGACTGAGAGTTCCCTTTACCACCTCCCCTCTCCCGTGCCCACAGGGACTGGGAGTTTCCTTTACCACCTCCCCTCTCCCGTGCCCACAGGGACTGGGAGTTCCCTTTACCACCTCCCCTCTCCCGTGCGGGATCCCAGTTTCTGTGCCGAATGTTGACGTCAATGCTGTTTCAGGTAACAGTCGGGTGCAGAAGGGGCCTTTGTGCTGGGTGAAAGCTCCCTGTCTCTCCTGCCCACTTGCTCCCCCTCCCCTCCTTCACTGAGTGCCACGCTCCCATGTCTGTGCCAACTACCGCCCCCTTCCCTGCCCCATGCACGTGATGTTTACCTGGCACAGGTGTAAGGGAGCTGACGTGTGCTATATTTCTGAACAAAGAGCTTCCCCTTTATCTGGACCCACTATCTGGGAACGTGGGTCAGCCAGTGAACGGGGTGGGTCACGGCTCACACAGACAGAGCTTCATGTGCTCCCACCAACAATAAGGGCTGGCGTCTCTCTTGGTCCAAATGGCCAGATCCCAGGAGCTGCTGTTCAGGGACTGTGTGGGTCTACAGGCTGCCAACTCCCACCCGCTGCCCCCAGCCACAGCCTCGGCCTGTAACCTTCTCAGCACCTGACACTCCCTCGCTGGCCACCCCCGGGGTGTGGGGGGTTGTGGGGTGGGTCCACTCAGCCGGGGATTCACGGCTGCATCTGGGACGCTGCGCGGTTCCGTGACTACGGCGCTGTCAGCCCCGGACGTTGGGGAAGGGGACTCTGCAGGGTCAACGGGGCTGTACCTGCCATTGTCTTTCCCGGTGCCCAGGTCAATGCTAGCACGGGGCTGTGGCCCTGGAGTCACGTGTGGGCTCGTCCAGGCCAGGGATACCTTCCCATGAGCTGGTCAGCCATTTTCCAACAAGCACCTCACTTAGACTTCTGATTGCAGAATTTTTGATGAAATTCAAACTCGTCCACCAGCTCACACACTTCTGCTGATTGCCCTTAGCCTGCACTCCCTTCCCTGCCCCCTGGGCACGCTCTGTCCTGACCTAAAGCGCCTCAATTTTGGGGCAGCACGGTGTCTCTGTGGTTAGCACTGCTGCCTCACAGCACCGGGTTCGATTCCAGCCTCGGGTGACCGTCTGTGCGGAGTTTGCACGTTCTCACCATAATCTGAGACAGTGGGAACTGCAGATGCTGGAGAATCCAAGATAACAAAGTGTGAAGCTGGATGAACACAGCAGGACGAGCAGCATCTCAGGAGCACAAAAGCTGACGTTTCGGGCCTAGACCCTTCATCAGAAAAGGTGATGGTGAAGGGTCTAGACCTGAAAGGTCAGATTTTGTGCTCCTGAGATGCTGCTCGGCCTGCTGTGTTCATCCAGCTTCATGCTTTGCTATCTCCCCATATCTGCTTGGGTTTGCTCCGGGTGCTCTGGTTTCCTCCTACGGGCCTAAGATGTGCAGGATAGGTGGATTGGCCATGCTAAATTGCCCTAGTGTTCAGGGGTGGTAGATCAGGCTGCTTACAAGGGGAATGGGTCTGGGTGGCGTGCTCTGAGGTTCAGTGTGGACTTGTTGGGCTGAAGGGCCTGTTTCCACACTCCAGGGATTCTATGAGACTCATCCACCGCATTACCTTCCGTGCTCTGACAACATTCCTCACACAATCCTGTGAATTGTCCAAGAAGGAGAGGTTGAGGGCAATGGACAGAAATTTCCTGGAGTTTCAGAGATTGGGAAGGGTTCTCAGTGAAATGTCTCCGGTTGCGAAGGAGGTTTGAAAGCGTTGCAAAGACTGCCTCCTCTTTATTCAAAGAGGCAGCTTGTGGCTGCAGAGGTTAGGGTCGGAAAGCCATTGGATCTTCAAAAAGGAAGGTGCTGTCCTTCGAAAGAAACCACCTGACGTAAGCTGGGGCTGTTCGCTAATTTAGTCAGAGATTTCACAACCATGTGGGCCAGTCACTCCGTGCCTCCCGCGGTTAAAGTGAAAGCTCCTGGAGAAGGGAGGTCAAGGACCAGGAGGTGTTGGACAGTCAGCTCAGTGAACCCTGTGGGAGGGGCAATTGAACAATCTTGCCCGTCCCTCCCTCTGCCCATAGCACCCACCTTTTTTCCCTGTATGTGATAAGCAAGGAGGAGTTTCGGACGAGTTAGAGGTTTGACAAGTGGACTTATGTATGGATGTTTAAAACGGTTTAACTTATTTAATGCATTTATTCTCGGTAAGTGGCCCGTGGTTTGCTGAAGCATTAGGGAATTTCATGCTGTCGGTGAGGACGCCATGAATAGCTCACCCAAGGAGGGGCTAACAAGGGGCAATCACAGTCTCAGAAAGACTTGGCGTGTGCTAATTGCAGGTTGAAAGGCAGAGCGGATTTGAGGGGCCGAATGGTACACACCACACCCAAGGGGAGATGATGGCCTCGTGCCATTATTGCTGGGCAGTTGATACCTAGTGGTATTGCTGGGCAGTTAATACCTAGTGGTATTATTACTGAGCAGTTAATAGCAAGTGGTATTATTGCTGAGCAGTTAATACCTAGTGGTATTATTGCTGGGCAGTTAATACCTAGTGGGATTATTACTGAGCAGTTAATACCTAGTGGTATTATTGCTGGGCAGTTAATACCTAGTGGGATTATTGCTGGGCACACACCACGCCCAAGGGGAGACGATGGCCTCGTGCTATTATTGCTGGGCAGTTGATACCTAGTGGTATTATTGCTGGGCAGTTAATACCTAGTGGTATTATTACTGAGCAGTTAATAGCAAGTGGTATTATTGCTGAGCAGTTAATACCTAGTGGTATTATTGCTGGGCAGTTAATACCTAGTGGGATTATTACTGAGCAGTTAATACCTAGTGGTATTATTGCTGGGCAGTTAATACCTAGTGGGATTATTGCTGGGCACACACCACGCCCAAGGGGAGACGATGGCCTCGTGGTATTATTGCTGGGCAGTTAATACCTAGTAGTATTATTGCTGGGCAGTTAATACCTAGTGGTATTATTGCTGGGCAGTTAATACCTAGTGGTATTATTACTGAGCAGTTAATAGCAAGTGGTATTATTGCTGAGCAGTTAATACCTAGTGGTATTATTGCTGGGCAGTTAATACCTAGTGGGATTATTACTGAGCAGTTAATACCTAGTGGTATTATTGCTGGGCAGCTAATACCTAGTGGTATTATTGCTGGGCTGTTAATACCTAGTGGGATTATTGCTGGGCACACACCACGCCCAAGGGGAGACGATGGCCTCGTGGTATTATTGCTGGGCAGTTAATATCTAGTGGTATTATTACTGGGCAGTTAATACCTAGTAGTATTATTGCTGGGCAGTTAATACCTAGTGGTATTATTGCTGGGCAGTTAACACCTAGTTGTATTATTGCTGGGCACACACCACGCCCAAGGGGAGACGATGGCCTTGTGGTATTATTGCTGGGCAGTTAATACCTAGTGGTATTATTGCTGGGCAGTTAATACCTAGTGGTATTATTGCTGGGCAGTTAATGCCTAGTGGTATTATTGCTGGGCACACACCACACCCAAGGGGAGACGATGGCCTTGTGGTATTATTACTGGGCAGTTAATACCTCGTGGTATTATTGCTGGGCAGTTAATGCCTAGTGGTATTATTGCTGGGCAGTTAATACCTAGTGGTATTATTGCTGGGCAGTTAATACCTAGTGGGATTATTGCTGGGCAGATAATACCTAGTGATATTATTACTGGGCAGTTAATACCTAGTGATATTATAGCTGGGCACACACCACACCCAAGGGGAGACGATGGCCTAGTGGTATTATTGCTGGGCAGTTAATACCTAGTGGTATTATTGCTGGGCAGTTAATACCTATTGGTATTATTGCTGGGCTCGCACCACACCCAAGGGGAGACGATGGCCTTGTGGTGTTATTGCTGGGCAGTTAAAACCTAGTGGTATTATTGCTGGGCAGTTAATACCTAGTGGTATTATTGCTGGGCAGTTAATACCTAGTGGTATTATTGCTGGGCAGTTAATGCCTAGTGGTATTATTGCTGGGCACACACCACACCCAAGGGGAGACGATGGCCTTGTGGTATTATTACTGGGCAGTTAATACCTCGTGGTATTATTGCTGGGCAGTTAATGCCTAGTGGTATTATTGCTGGGCAGTTAATACCTAGTGGGATTATTGCTGGGCAGTTAATACCTAGTGGGATTATTGCTGGGCAGATAATACCTAGTGATATTATTACTGGGCAGTTAATACCTAGTGATATTATAGCTGGGCACACACCACACCCAAGGGGAGACGATGGCCTCGTGGTATTATTGCTGGGCTGTTAATACCTAGTGGTATTATTGCTGGGCAGTTAATACCTATTGGTATTATTGCTGGGCTCGCACCACACCCAAGGGGAGACGATGGCCTTGTGGTGTTATTGCTGGGCAGTTAAAACCTAGTGGTATTATTGCTGGGCAGTTAATACCTAGTGGTATTATTGCTGGGCAGTTAATACCTAGTGGTATTATTGCTGGGCACACACCACACCCAAGGGGAGACGATGGCCTTGTGCTATTATTGCTGGGCCGTTAATACCTAGTGGTATTATTGCTGGGCACACACCACACCCAAGGGGAGACGATGGTGTCGTGTTATTATTGCTGGGCAGTTAGTACCTAGTGGGATTATTGCAGGGCAGTTAATATCTAGTGGTATTATTGCTGGGCACACAACAAACCCAAGGGGAGACGATGGCCTCGTGTTATTATTGCTGAGCAGTTAATACCTAGTGGTATTATTGCTGGGCAGTTAATACCTAGTGGTATTATTACTGGGCAGTTAATACCCCGTGGTATTATTGCTGGGCACACACCACACCCAAGGGGAGACGATGGCCTTGTGGTATTATTGCTGGGCAGTTAATACCTAGTGGTATTATCACTGGGCAGTTAATACCTAGTGGTATTATTACTGGGCAGTTAGTACGTCGTGGTGTTATTGCTGGGCAGTTAATACCTAGTGGTATTATTGCTGGGCAGTTAATATCTAGTGGTATTATTACTGGGCAGTTAATACCTAGTAGTATTATTGCTGGGCAGTTAATACCTAGTGGTATTATTGCTGGGCAGTTAACACCTAGTTGTATTATTGCTGGGCACACACCACACCCAAGGGGAGACGATGGCCTTGTGGTATTATTGCTGGGCAGTTAATACCTAGTGGTATTATTGCTGGGCAGTTAATACCTAGTGGTATTATTGCTGGGCAGTTAATGCCTAGTGGTATTATTGCTGGGCACACACCACACCCAAGGGGAGACGATGGCCTTGTGGTATTATTACTGGGCAGTTAATACCTCGTGGTATTATTGCTGGGCAGTTAATGCCTAGTGGTATTATTGCTGGGCAGTTAATACCTAGTGGGATTATTGCTGGGCAGTTAATACCTAGTGGGATTATTGCTGGGCAGATAATACCTAGTGATATTATTACTGGGCAGTTAATACCTAGTGATATTATAGCTGGGCACACACCACACCCAAGGGGTGACGATGGCCTAGTGGTATTATTGCTGGGCAGTTAATACCTAGTGGTATTATTACTGAGCAGTTAATACCTATTGGTATTATTGCTGGGCTCGCACCACACCCAAGGGGAGACGATGGCCTTGTGGTATTATTGCTGGGCAGTTAAAACCTAGTGGTATTATTGCTGGGCAGTTAATACCTAGTGGTATTATTGCTGGGCAGTTAATACCTAGTGGTGTTATTGCTGCGCAGTTAATACCTAGTGGTATTATTGCTGAGCAGTTAATACCTAGTGGTATTATTACTGAGCAGTTAATACCTAGTGGTATTATTGCTGGGCAGTTAATACCTAGTGGTATTATTGCTGGGCTCACACCACACCCAAGGGGAGACAATGGCCTTGTGCTATTATTGCTGGGCCGTTAATACCTAGTGGTATTATTGCTATGCACACACCACACCCAAGGGGAGACGATGGTGTCGTGTTATTATTGCTGGGCAGTTAGTACCTAGTGGGATTATTGCTGGGCAGTTAATATCTAGTGGTATTATTGCTGGGTACACAACACACCCAAGGGGAGACGATGGCCTCGTGTTATTATTGCTGAGCAGTTAATACCTAGTGGTATTATTGCTGGGCAGTTAATACCTAGTGGTATTATTACTGGGCAGTTAATACCCCGTGGTATTATTGCTGGGCACACACCACACCCAAGGGGAGACGATGGCCTTGTGGTATTATTGCTGGGCAGTTAATACCTAGTGGTATTATCACTGGGCAGTTAATACCTAGTGGTATTATTACTGGGCAGTTAGTACGTCGTGGTGTTATTGCTGGGCAGTTAATACCTAGTGGTATTATTGCTGGGCAGTTAATACCTCGTGGTATTATTGCTGGGCAGTTAATACCTAGTGGTATTATTGCTGGGCAGTTAATACCTAGTGGTATTATTGCTGGGTAGTTAGTACCTCGTGGTATTATTACTGGGCAGTTAATACCTAGTGGTATTATTACTGGGCAGTTAGTACGTTGTGGTGTTATTGCTGGGCAGTTAATACCTAGTGGTATTATTGCTGGGCAGTTAGTACCTCGTGGTATTATTGCTGGGCAGTTAATACCTAGTGGTATTATTGCTGGGCAGTTAATACCTAGTGGTATTATTGCTGGGCAGTTAATACCTCGTGGTATTATTGCTGGGCAGTTAATACCTAGTGGTAATATTGCTGGGCAGTTAATACCTAGTGGTATTATTGCTGGGCAGTTAATACCTCGTGGTATTATTGCTGGGCAGTTAATACCTAGTGGTATTATTGCTGGGCAGTTAATACCTCGTGGTATTATTGCTGGGCAGTTAATACCTCGTGGTAATATTGCTGGGCAGTTAATACCTAGTGGTATTATTGCTGGGCACACACCACACCCAAGGGGAGACGATAGCCTCATGGTATTATTGCCGGGCAGTTAATACCTAGTGGTATTATTGCTGGGCACACACCACACCCAAGGGGAGACGATGGCCTCGTGGTATTATTGCTGGGCAGTTAATACCTAGTGGTATTATTACTGGGCAGTTAATACCTCGTGGTATTATTGCTGGGCAGTTAATGCCTAGTGGTATTATTGCTGGACAGTTAAAACGTAGTGGTATTATTGCTGGGCAGTTAATGCCTAGTGGTATTATTGCTGGACAGTTAAAATGTAGTGGTATTATTGCTGGGCAGTTAATACCTCGTGTTATTATTACTGGGCAGTTAATAACTAGTGGTATTATGGCTGGGCAGTTAATACCTCATGGTATTATTGCTGGGCAGTTAATACCTAGTGGTATTATTACTGGGCAGTTAATACCTAGTGGTATTATTACTTGGCAGTTAGTACGTCGTGGTGTTATTGCTGGACAGTTAATACCTAGTGGTATTTATACTTACGTGAGGAATAAGAGAATGATCAAAGAAAGAGTAGGGCCGATCAGGGATAACATAGGGAACTTGTGTGTGGAACCTGAGGAGGTAGGGGAAGCCCTAAATGAGTTTTTTGCTTCTGTCTTTACGAAAGAAACCAACTTTGTAGTGAATGAAACCTTTGAAGAGCAGGTGTGCATGCTGGAATGGATAGAGATAGACGAAGCTGATGTGCTGAAAATTTTGTCAAACATTAAGATTGACAAGTCGCCAGGCCCGGACCAGATTTGTCCTTGGCTGCTTTGGGAAGCGAGAAATGCAATTGCTTCGCCACTTGCGAAGATCTTTGCATCCTCGCTCTCCACTGGAGTCGTACCTGAGGACTGGAGAGAGGCTAATGTAATTCCTCTCTTCAAGAAAGGAAATAGGGAAATCCCCGGCAATTATAGACCAGTAAGCCTCACGTCTGTCGTCTGCAAGGTGTTAGAAAGGATTCTGAGGGATAGGATATATTACCATCTGGAAGAGCATGGCTTGATCAAATACAGTCAACACGGCTTTGTGAGGGGTAGGTCATGCCTTACAAACCTTATCGAGTTTTTTAAGGATGTGACTAGAAAAGTTGATGAGGGTTGAGCTGTGGATGTGGTGTATATGGACTTCAGTAAGGCATTTGATAAGGTTCCCCATGGTAGGCTCATTCAGAAGGTCAGGAGGAATGGGATACAGGGGAACTTAGCTGCTTGGATACAGAATTGGCTGGCCAACAGAAGACAGCGAGTGGAAGTAGAAGGAAAATATTCTGCCTGGAAGTCAGTGGTGAGTGGTGTTCCACAGGGCTCTGTCCTTGGGCCTCTACTGTTTGTAATTTTTATTAATGACTTGGACGAGGGGATTGAAGGATGGGTCAGCAAGTTTGCAGACGACACAAAGGTCGGAGGTGTCGTTGACAGTGTAGAGGGCTGTTGTAGGCTGCAGCGGGACATTGACAGGATGCAGAGATGGGCTGAGAGGTGGCAGATGGAGTTCAACCTGGATAAATGCGAGGTGATGCATTTTGGAAGGTCGAATTTGAAAGCTGAGTGCAGGATTAAGGATAGGATTCTTGGCAGCGTGGAGGAACAGAGGGATCTTGGTGTGCAGATACATAGATCCCTTAAAATGGCCACCCAAGTGGACAGGGTTGTTAAGAAAGCATATGGTGTTTTGGCTTTCATTAACAGGGGGATTGAGTTTAAGAGTCGTGAGATCTTGTTGCAGCTCTATAAAACTTTGGTTAGACCGCACTTGGAATACTGCGTCCAGTTCTGGGCGCCCTATTATAGGAAAGATATGGATGCTTTGGAGAGGGTTCAGAGGAGGTTTACCAGGATGCTGCCTGGACTGGAGGGCTTATCTTATGAAGAGAGGTTGACTGAGCTCGGTCTCTTTTCATTGGAGAAAAGGAGGAGGAGAGGGGACCTAACTGAGGTATACAAGATAATGAGAGGCATAGATAGAGTTGATAGCCAGAGACTATTTCCCAGGGCAGAAATGGCTAGCACCAGGGGTCATAGTTTTAAGCTGGTTGGTGGAAAGTATCGAGGGGATGTCAGAGGCAGGTTCTTTACGCAGAGAGTTGTGAGAGCATGGAATGCGTTGCCAGCAGCAGTTGTGGAAGCAAGGTCATTGGGGTCATTTAAGAGACTGCTGGACATGCATATGGTCACAGAAATTTGAGGGTGCATACATGAGGATCAATGGTCGGCACAACATTGTGGGCTGAAGGGCTTGTTCTGTGCTGTACTGTTCTATGTTCTATGTTCTATGTTCTATTATTGCTGGGCAGTTAATACCTCGTGGTATTATTGCTGGGCAGTTAATACCTAGTGGTATTATTGGTGGGCAGTTAATACCTTGTGGTATTATGGCTGGGAAGTTAATACCTAGTGATATTATTGCTGGGCAGTTAATACCTAGTGGTATCATTGCTGGGCACACACCCCACCCAAGGGAAGACGATGGCCTCGTGGTATTATTGCTGGGCAGTTAATACCTAGTGGTATTATTACTGGGCAGCTAATACCTAGTGGTATTATTACTGGGTAGTTAATACCTAGTGGTATTATTACTGGGCAGTTAATACCTCGTATTATTGCTGGGCAGTTAATACCTAGTGGTATTATTACTGGGCAGTTAGTACCTCGTGGTATTATTGCTGGGCAGTTAATACCTAGTGGTATTATTGCTGGGCACACACCACACCCAAGGGGAGACGATGGCCTCGTGGTATTATTGCTGGGCAGTTAATACCTAGTGGTATTATTGCTGGGCACACACCACACCCAAGGGGAGATGATGGCCTCGTGGTATTATTGCTGGGCAGTTAATACCTAGTGGTATTATTACTGGGCAGTTAATACCTCGTGGTATTATTGCTGGGCAGTTAATGCCTAGTGGTATTATTGCTGGGCAGTTAATACCTAGTGGTATAATTGCTGGGCAGTTAATACCTCATGGTATTATTACTGGGCAGTTAATACCTAGTGGTATTATTGCTGGGCAGTTAATACCTCATGGTATTATTGCTGGGCAGTTAATACCTAGTGGTATTATTACTGGGCAGTTAATACCTCGTGGTATTATTGCTGGGCAGTTAATGCCTAGTGGTATTATTGCTGGGCAGTTAATACCTAGTGGTATAATTGCTGGGCAGTTAATACCTCATGGTATTATTACTGGGCAGTTAATAACTAGTGGTATTATTGCTGGGCAGTTAATACCTCATGGTATTATGGCTGGGCAGTTAATACCTAGTGGTATTATTGCTGGGCAGTTAATACCTAGTGGTATTATTGCTGGGCTGTTAATACCTAGTGGTATTATTGCTGGGCACACACCCCACCCAAGGGAAGACGATGGCCTGGTGGTATTATTGCTGGCAGTTCATCCGGAGGCCTAGGTAATGTCCTGGGGACCTGGGTTTGTATCCTGCCATGGCAGATGGTGGAATTTGAATTCAATAAATATCTGGCATTAATAATCTAATGATGACCATGAATCCATTGTCGACTGTCGGAAGTCCCCACCTGGGTCACTAATGCCCTTTAGGGAAGGGAACTGCCATCCTCATCTGTTCTGAGCTACACGTGACTCCCGACCCACAGCAGTGTGGCTGTGTGGGCAATTAGGGATTGGGCAGTAAATGCTGCCTGGCCATGGATGCCCTTATCCTCTGAATGAATAAAGGAAGAAACAGCCTATTGTTCTTCCTTCTGTCCGATAACTCCTTCGCCACGTCAGCCAAATGTTTTTGGGGTGTAATTAGTTGAGCTGGACCCACATGGGAACATAGGAACAGGAGTTCAGCCCCTTGAGCATGCTCTGCCATTCCGTGAGACCGCGGCTGATGCTGCCGAAGAGCAGGGGCACCAGCTACATGGATGTAAGACGTTACTATCTCAGCCAGCATTTATCACTCATCCGCGAGTTTCTCCCCCCAGGAGGAGGTGGGGCTCAGCCGCCTTCTTGAACCGCTGCAGCCACTCTGCTCTTCTCTCACACCTCCTCACCCACCAGCCATGCAATATCCGTCTGGCTTGTCTGTGGTGGAGGGGGCGCTAAGGCTCAGGGGAGCTTGGCTGTGGGTGGTATTCCCCCTCCCCCCGTGTCTGCTGCCCCTCTATGGGGGTAGGAGGTTTGAAGGGTGCTGTGAGCTGGAGGATCCTCAGTGAGTTGCTGCAGTGTGCGCTGTGGAAGGTACGCGTGGTTTCTGCTGTGTGTCAGCAGTGGGACGGACGGGTTGTTGAAGGTGGGAGTCGGTGTCTCGATCAAGCAATGGGGAGTTGTGGTGGGGGGGGGGGGCATGTGCTGCTATGTCCTAAATGGTGTTGAATCCTTGAATTTGTTGGATCCACCCCTATCCAGGGCAAGTGCAGAGGATTCCCGCACATTTGTGCCTGTAGAAGGTAGGACAGGTTTTGGCAGGGGGGGTGGGAGGTGGAGTCAGGACGGGAGTTACTCGCTGCAGGACCCCCAGCCTCTGACCCGCTCCCTGTAACCACAGGATTAATGGGGCTGGGCTCCCGGATCAGTTTCTGCTCAATGGGGACCCCCAGGATGTTGATAGTGAGGGGAGGGTGGGTATGGAGTCAGGGAGGGGGAGCTACAGGACCCCTAGCCTCTGACCCGCTCCCTGTAGCCACAGAATTGATATGGGGCTGGGCTCCCGGATCAGTTTCTGCTCAATGGGGACCCCCAGGATGTTGATAGTGAGGGGAGGGTGGGTATGGAGTCAGGGAGGGGGAGCTACAGGACCCCCAGCCTCTGACCCGCTCCCTGTAGCCACAGGATTGATATGGGGCTGGGCTCCCAGATCAGTTTCTGCTCAATGGGGACCCCCAGGATGTTGATAGTGGGGTGGGGGGGCGGTGGGTGGGGAATTCAGTGATGGGAATGTCATTCATGGTCTTCTCTCATGTTGCAGACGGTCGTTGCAGATGGGTGGGTCCTAGATGTAGCGCGACACATTCAAGATGGTCTCCAGGAACGATATTGTCCGGGGACCCATTTTGAATGAAGCAAAGTCAAAGATCCTGCGGGCAATTTTAATCATAATCATGTGCCGAAGTGTTCCCCAACTGGGAGCGAGCGTCTCTGCCTGGTGCTTGTTGTACAGTGTCCATCGGGTGCCTTAATATCTGCACGGTCCTGCCAGTACTCCAGGCCTCGGGTCATCCTTGCCTGAAGCGTTTGAGACAGGCCGTGTTGGCTGTGTACATGGTGGGTAGCGTTTCCGTGTGTGATGGTAGTGCCCACGTTGCCAATCTGCCATTCCCTGCAGCGGGGTAGTGCGGTGTCGTGCTTGACCTTGCCCTGAAGGCTGGGTTGTTTGCTGGGAGCGATGGCCTAAGGTTTGTCGGTTGTTTGGAGGTGAGAAGCGGAGGTGTATGGATGGTCTTGGCGAGGTGTTTGTTGTCATCGATGACGTGTTGAAGGCTGTAAAAAACATGGTGTCGTTTCCCCGCTCCAGGGAAGTACCGGACAATGATGGCTACTCTGTCGGTCATATCTCGTGTCCGTCGTCCGAGGTCACTGCGGTTTTCCGCGGTGGCGCTTTGGAACCGATGATCGATGAGTTGAGCATTGCATCCCGTTCTTATCTTTGCGTGTCTGTCGCGTTCCTCCTCATCTGAGCAGGTCCTGTGTATGTGTGAGACTTGCCTGTAGGGGATGGCATTTTTCACATGTTGAGGGTGGAAGCTAGAGAAATGCAGCATCATGAGGCTATCCGTGAGCTTGTGGTTGTGGAGTGAGTTACTGAGGTGTCTGTCCCTGATGGAGACGTGTGTGTCCAGGACTGAGACTGATTCTGAAGAGGAGCCCTTGCTGAGCCTGATTGTGGGATGGAACCTGTTGATATCGCTGTGGCGTCGTTTCAGCCATTCCTCGCCACGAGCCCAAAGGAAGGAAATGTTGTCATTGTATCTGATGTATGGTATTGGACAGAGGTTGTGCGCAGCGAAGAAGTCTTGCCTGAGCTTGTGTATGAAAGCGTTGGCACATTGGGGAGCAGACCTGGTCCCCGTGGCCATTCCGTATGCCTGGATGAAGAGCTGCTTGTCGAAGGTGAAGATGTTGTGGTTGAGGATGAAGCAGATGAGCTGTGGCATGGTGCCTGGAAATTGGCATTTGGTGGTATTCGGTACTGAGGCCATCGCAGTGATGCCATCATTGTAGGGGATGCTGGTATGAGTGCCAGTCTGAACGGAAACCTGTAGTGCCACAACAGAAGCTGAGGCTTTTCAAGATGCCTTTGACGTAGTCAGAGAGGTTCTCACACAGCGTCCCGCTGCCTGATACATTGCGACATCTGGGTGTGTCGGGTTAGTGTATCTCCAGAAGGCAGTGGAAGTCTCCGATGCGAGACGTACGTGGGCTGAGAGTGCGCAGGATACTCTGAAGGTCTGGGTCAAAAGTATTGATCCATGTGTTGAGTTGAAAGGCGTTTTGTTTCGTCTGATCGGCAGGTAGTTACCTGGTTGTTCAGCTGTCGGTATCCTGTCTGCAGTCGTCTGCTCTATTTTGTACAACAAAGGCTCCTTCTTTCTCTGCGGGTTTGATGACTATTACGATTGGTCTTGAGAGCGCAGATGGCATTGTGTTGTGCCCGGGTGATGCCCTGCACTTGCCTTGTGAGCGCGGCTGATGAACCAGACTATACGACGATATCGATAAGTTCCATTCCACAGTCAGACTTGCCATGGCCTGTTCTTCAAACTCAAACTCATTCCTGGGCACACGCATCTCCATCAGGGACAGACACCTCAGTACCTCACTCTACCACAAAGCCCACGGGTAACCTCACGATGCTGCATTTCTCTAGCTTCCACCCTAAACCACGTGAAAACAGCCACTCCCTATGGACAGGCCCAGCACATACGCAGAATCTGCTCAGATGAGGAGGAACGTGATAGGCGCCTAAAGGTGCCGAAAGACTTCTCCACGAGAACGGGATACGATGCTCAGCACATTGATCATCAGTTCCAATGTGCCACAGCGAGAAATGACCTCATCAGAAGGCAGAAAGGGAGGAAATGGCCTGGTGGTTTTAATACTGTTAACCCAGAGACCCAGATAACATACTGAGGCCTGGGTTCGAATCCTGCCACGGGAGGTGGTGGAATTGGAATTCAATAAAATATCTGGAATTAAGAATCTAATGATGACCACGAACCCATTGTCGACTGTCGGGGAAGATCCCGTCTGGTTCACTAATATCCTTCAGGGAAGGAAACTGCCATCCATACCTGGTCTGGCCGACATGTGACAACAATGCGGTTGACTTTTAACTGCCCTCTGGGCAAATTAGGGATGGACAACAAACGTTGGCTGAGCCGGCGACACCCTCATCCCACAAACGAACGAAGAAAAAAATAGACAGACGCAGGACACAACCGATAGAGCACCCATTACCGCCTCGGAGTGGAGAAACCACACCATGTCCTTCACAGGCTTCAACGCGCCATTAATGACAACATACACCTGGCCAAGATCATCCCAATGGTTCCACTTCTCGCCTTCAAACAATTGCTAAACATTAAACTGGCCATTTTTCACAGCAAACTACCAGCCTTCTTTGCAACACTTGACCCAGGCACCTGCAGCTGGAAAGAATTCCTGTTTATTCTGAGGGTCTCGTTTCCAACCGTCGATATTGAAGCCCACTGATTAAAATTCAAAGCCCCTCAAACGCTCTTCTGATAGACAGTGTCGGAGGTAGAGATTGAGAGATTTCTGACTCCCTGTGGTGTGCAGAGTTATCAGGGATGGGCAGTGAACTGTCAGCCATCGCAGTGAACAGTGAGGCAGGCCCAGGAGTCAATTCATTTCACACTGTGTGAAACGGCTGGAGACACTGGATCCTGCAAAGGCTACGGGCCCTGACAACATCCCGGCAATGGGACCGGAGACATGTGCTCCAGAACTAGCCGTTCCTCTGAACCGAGCTGTTCCAGAGCAGTTACGCCACTGGCATCTACCCGAGAATGCGGAAAATTGCCCAGGTCTGCCCTGGGCATTAAAGGGTGGACGAGTCCATCCGAGCCAATTACTGTCCCATCAGTTACCTCTCAATCATCAGGAAAGCGACGGAAGGTGTCATTAACAGTGCGATCACACAGCCCCTACATAGCAACAGACCAGGTCACGGAGAGAGAGACAGAGAGAGATGGTGGGTAGCCGGGGGGTGGGGGGGGGGTGTGGGTCAGAGGGAGACATGGAATTTGAAAGCTCTTCGAGGACACCGATTCGGAAAAGTTCCTTGACCATAATCTCTGATGCTGGCCTGAGAAGATCCGGAAACATCGATAGTGGCCCAGAGTTAGTTCCTCGATGTTAATCCCCCGTGATGGTAATCTCTGCAAACAACTGGCAAGCGGGCACGTGGCACTGAGTGAGCCCGGTATAAATCTGCAGACGTGGGCACTGCGGCTACAGCGGCAACTCGCGGAATGTCAATGCGCAGTGACTGTCAGACTATGTCCCCGGGGGTTGGTAATTCTGGGCACAGATTCCCACCGACTGCGGCTCACATAGAGAGCAGGGAATGTTGCCCCGTCTTCTGGGGCGATGGTTCCCTGTGCAGATCAGCCTCAGGGCAGGGCAGCTACCAGGATGTCACAGACGAGATCCCCCCACCCACCCCATTGCCCCGGGCACGGGAGGAGAGAACGAGGGGCAGACTGATAGCAGAGACTTCCAGCTGTGGTGGGCCACCTACTCCTTCTGGCCAGCATGCATGTGCTGGGACACCTTCGGGGGCAGGGGGGCACAGACTGCGGGGAGGGCATGCACAGCTGGCTGGGGGTGGGGGGCACGGGGCCCGGAGAGGCATGTGGCCATCTGCCAGGAGGTGGAGAGGGAAGGGTTCCTGCACCACCTGAGCCAGTCGAAGGTCACCACGAGTCAGCGGTATGTCTCTACGCCAGACAGAGCGCCGCCCCGGTGGCCAACTGGGTCCATGACATTTGCGCCAAGCCCATCACGACGTTGGCCCAGCCATATTTCGGGCACCGCAGCGCCGCCTTCCTGAGTTGGCACAGGATGTACCTCCTGCATCCCAAGCTGGAAGTCCGGAACATCACTGGAGATGACAACTTCACCATGCCCCTCTGGACCTGGGCGGGCAAGGGCGGCTGCGACGTCTGCACCGACCGGCTCTTCGGCAGCTCCCGGGCCGGTGGGCAGCTCTCCGGGCAGTTCAGCAGCTGGCAGGTGAGCGATGGTCGACAGTAAGAGGGGAAAGGTGGGTGCCAATTGCAAGGGGAGGGATGGGCAGAAGGTGACTGATGGATCGCAGCACGGGGAGACGTGATCCAACAGGACTGATAGAAAGGCGCAGGATATCTTAGGAGAGACAGGTAGGGAAAGAGTAGGGTGTCCTTGGACATCAGGTCTGGAGAAGTGGGAGTAGCAGCAGGCCATTCGGCCCATCCTGACTAGAGAGCTTTTGCAGAATGAGCCATTATTGCCCAGAGCTGGAGATAATTCACTTGATTAGGAGACGCTGTTCCTCCCCACCATCTCTCCTCCCTCGCCACCTGCCCCCACACCAGGGCTGAAGGCTCTAGAAGACAGTGACGCCAGGGACTGTCCCACTCTCAGATAGTAGGCTTGTCCATTTCAGACTGAGATGAGAGGGAATTGCTTCATTTGGAGGCTGGAGAATCTTGGAAGTCTCTTCCCCCAGAGAGAACAGTGGCTGGGTAGATTGTGGACAGATATGATGGGAGGTAATTTGGAATCAGCGGGTTTGCAAGCCCATTCAAGGGAACGGAAGGGTTTTTACCTGAATGTAAATGTTACTGTTTTCTCTCACACGTCAAAACTTATCCTGTGCGACTTGCTCACAGAGTATATCTGTGGCAATATCTTACATGCACTGCCTCAGACACACACTGACAGCAGCTCCCACAGACTCGTTCCGATTTGTATGAGAAACCAGCTGGTTACTTTATACTTCGTTTTCTCGGAGCAGGTAGCATTAACTCGCATTTCATCGACCGAGGATTTTCTGGAGAAGAGTGATCATAATACCATAACTGTGCTGACCCTCCTGTGGAAGAGATGGGAGTGAAGATCTCCAATTTGAACAAAGACAATTCAGAGGCACAGCTGTGGTATAGTCCTGAGTTTGGGTGCTGGGGTCCAGGTGGCTGTTGTGGTCAGCAAGTCTCACTGGATCAGGTAAATCCATTCTGCTTTGGAAACAGCAGTGTCTCCAAGGACACAGGAGTGGAAATGGCTGAGGCTTTCCAGCTCTTGTTCATTTTGGAGATGGCGCTGGATGATTGGAGAAGTGTGAATGTTGTTCCGAAAAGGGTGGGACCCTCACTCAGTCATCACAGGGCCAGCCTGCCAATGTCAGGATTGGGAGAAAATACTGGAATCAATAACATGGTGAGGGGCCAAATAAAACCCAATAATGGCCATATGGCCTAATTAGGGAAATTCAACATGGCGGGTCTTGTAGGACAAACATCTTCGAGGTTTCCTTTTGGTGAGGCACTGCAGTGGATGTGGCCGACGGGGACTTCCAGAAGGCGCTTGGCACAGTGTCAAACGACAGACCTGTGAGGAAAGGCTAGGTCATGAACCAATCAGCACAGCCCACTTAAGACTACCCAATGGGGACTGTCCAATGGGGTCGCTCCAATGCAGAATGACCAATCAGCACTATCCAGTGGGGACTGTCCAATGGGGTCTCCCCAATACAGAATGACCAATCAGCACTATCCAGTGGGGACTGTCCAATGGGGTCTCCCCAATACAGAATGACCAATCAGCACTATCCAGTGGGGACTGTCCAATGGGGTCTCCCCAATACAGAATGACCAATCAGCACTATCCAGTGGGGACTGTCCAATGGGGTCTCCCCAATACAGAATGACCATTCAGCACTATCCAGTGGGGACTGTCCAATGGGGTCTCCCCAATACAGAATGACCATTCAGCACTATCCAGTGGGGACTGTCCAATGGGGTCTCCCCAATGCAGAATGACCAATCAGCACTATCCAGTGGGGACTGTCCAATGGGGTCTCCCCAATACAGAATGACCATTCAGCGCTATCCAGTGGGGACTGTCTAATGGGAGGGATTCAGTGATGTGAGCGCCATGAACATCAAGGGGTGTGGGTGGGCGATGGTTAGATTGTCACTGGGAACCCCCAGGATGTTGATAGTGTTGGGGATTGGGATGTTTTCAGTGATGATAACGCCATTGAACGTCAAAGGGGTGATGGCTTGATTCTGTCTCTGTGGTGACCCCCAGGGTGTAGATAGTTGTGGGGGAGGGAGGGCGGGCGGGGATTCTGTCTTTAATCTGGATTCAAGGTGTGTCATGTAATTCACGGTCAACAGCGTTGAATCATACAGCTCCACAGCACAGGCCAAGGTCCGTCAGGACATAGAGTCTGTGCCAGCCAAAGAAGTATAGTCAGTAACCTCTCTGCTTTAATGCAGGGATTGGCCCCTCTATCTCCTGCACTCGACTTCACGTGTGTCTCTGTTACAAAACAGAGCTGTAACTACTCGTCTATGATAGACTTGGACTTATAGGGAAGCCTGTAACCTGATCTGGAAATGGCCTCCTCCACCTTCCCGCCTTTGGCAGCTTGAAATACATTCGCTTCATAGCTGGGTGTATCAGTTAGTTTTCCGATATCCCAAGCTCCTTTTATTTTCGAGATAAAGGGATAGGTTTTGGTCCAGATGTTTGCAAAGTAGTAGCCAATTACCCTTTACAGATTTTGAGGAGACTCGGGGTCTACACGTTGTTGATTCAGAAGCTGACCTCCCTGGAACAGAAGTGCTGTGCAGAACCTTTGCATGAGACAGCCTGTAACCGGCTCTGAAATGGCATCATTCCTTTCGTCTGCTCTTATGTGGAGAGATCTGCCGACAAGATGGTGAGGAACAGGCCGTTCAGCCCCTCGAGCCTTCTCTGCCGTTCAGTGGGATCATGGCTCCATTCCTTATGCCCACTTTCCTGCCCTATCCCCATAACTCCTGACTCCCAGATGGATCGAGAATCTATCTCGGCATTAAATGTTATGCAAGGAGACTGTGTGCGCGCCCCCCTCCCCTCCCCCCCTCCACCGCCTCCCCGGCAACCCTCTGTGGCAAGGACTTCCAAAGATGTGCGACTCTCTGGAGAGAAGAAATTCCTCCCCCATTTCAGCCTTAAATTGTTGTTCTGTGGCTGTGCCGCCTGGCACCCCCCCCCCCCCCGCCCCGACACAAGGGCAAACATCCTGTCAGCACTGACCACGTCCAGCCCCTTTAAAATCTCCTGCACGTTTCAACGGGTTCACCTCCCACCCTCCTAAGCTGCAGGGAGGACAGGACTGATGGAAATCAGCACCGGAGCAGAACTGGTCAAAATCCTGCGACTTCCGCGCCCCCCACACCCCCCCACCCAACAACAGCACCGTGCGGGGACTGCCCCTACCCACCACACTTAACCACAAGGCAGATTCTCCGGAGTGGCGGGGTGTTGGGGGGGTTACCCCGTGACAAAACATCAAACTGGCTCAGACAATATCGCACCCGTCTCTTTAATCCTCAGGCCATGACTTTAATTTTAACCCGAGAGAGGGACGCAGGCCACAGTCCGAACACCATCGATTCACCAACACACCCCCCCCACCACCCACCGCCCACCCACCACTTCAGAGAGTGGTCAGAAAAGGATTGGCTAAAGGACAAGGTGAAAATGCAACAGGCCCAGGGACAGCACGGGGGTCAGATACAGGGTCAAGCTCCCTCTACGCTGCCCCTCCCCCACCATCAATACACTCCCAGGGACAGCATGGGGTTAGATACAGGGTAAAGCTCCCTCTACGCTGCCCCTCCCCCACCATCAATACACTCCCAGGGACAGCACGGGGGTCAGATACAGGGTAAAGCTCCCTCTACGCTGCCCCCCCCCACCATCAATACACTCCCAGGGACAGCATGGGGTTAGATACAGGGTAAAGCTCCCTCTACTCTGTCACCCATCAATACACTCCTAGGGACAGCATGGGGTTAGATACAGGGTAAAGCTCCCTCTACACTGTCCCCCCCCCCCACCACCATCAATACACTCCCAGGGACAGCACGTGGTTAGATACAGGGTAAAGCTCCCTCTACACTGTACCCCCACATCACACACTGCCAGGAAGAGGGACAGCACGGGGTTAGATACACAGTAAAGCCCCCTGCCGAAGCACCAAATGAAAAGCTGCTGCAAAATTGAAGCTGGAACAGGCTGTCGGTGAGCTGTGACGGAGAAATGATGGGTTTGGGGGTGTGTACTGCACGGTGACAAGGCGAGAAGTTAATGCAGTTAATGACAGTCCCAATATGTCCGTCCCTCAATGTAGCATGCTGAGGCCGTGAGAGACTGCCCTCACTCCGCAAAATCATAGTCGTATCCAAACTCTCGGCAGCTCTGTAGCATTTCCCAGTTTTCATACAGCGGGATGAAGGGGACCACCTTGTTCCGTGCTCTGTGTCCGTACGGGACATCTCTTGTTGGGTATGTGGTGTGTGGATGTTCTCTCAGCCACATCTCGAAGACCCTGCTCGCGGAATCAGAACGGGATCAGCAATGGCGTGTGTGTTTTACCCTTTTCAGACTGGTCTCATTCGCTTGCGCCCACCCTCCCTGGCCTCGGTGCTGGAGAGTTTATAACACAGCATTACCCCACGCTCAGGATAAGGGGCTCAGCCCAAGACGAGTAGGAATTTCTTGGCTTGGAGGGTGGGGAATCCTCGGATACTCACTCCCCTCAGGCATCCATGGGTGCTGTCGTGGAGCACACCGAGTTAGTTCGTGTGGAATCTGTCTGTCTGTTGCCCATTGACCCAAAGCTCACTTTCATTTCAGTTTGGCCTGAAGCTGGCACGGTTGTGTGAACCCTCAGGTCTTTGGGGAGGCTCGAACTGGAATCGAAACTCCCGAGATTCTAGGGGAATGTGAACTGAAACCTGAGAAACGGAATCTGGGAGTGAAACTTCAGCTATTGGAGTAGCTGAATCTGGGACTTTATTTCCCTTCTTCCATTCACAGGATGAAGGTGTTGGCTGCGCTGGCATTTTTTTTAGCCTATTGGATTCGTGTGGAACCTGAACTGCAGCTGAAACTTAAAAGATTTTGTGGAATCTGAAACTTCAAGTTTAGGGTAACGAAATCTAACACTGAAACTCAGGGTCTGTGTAGAAAATGAATCTGAAGAGTCAGGCCTCTATAGAAAATGAAACTGAAACTTCAGGTCTGTGGAAGATGAATCTAAAAGCCTTGGGTCTCTATAGAAAATGAAACTGAAACTTCAGGTCTGTAGAAGATGAATCTAAAACCCTTGGGTTTCAATAGAAAATGAAACTGAAACTTCAGGTCTATAGAAGATGAATCTAAAACCCTTGGGTTTCGATAGAAAATGAAACTGAAACTTCAGGCCTATAGAAGATGAATCTAAAAGCCTTGGGTTTTGATAGAAAATGAAACTGAAACTTCAGGTCTATAGAAGATGAATCTAAAACCCGTGGGTTTCTATAGAAAATGAAACTGAAACTTCAGGTCTATAGAAGATGAATCTAAAAGCCTTGGGTTTCGATAGAAAATGAAACTGAAACTTCAGGTCTATAGAAGATGAATCTAAAACATTGGGTCTCTATAGAAAATGAAACTGAAACTTCAGGTCTATAGAAGATGAATCTAAAAGCCTTGGGTTTCTATAGAAAATGAAACTGAAACTTCAGGTCTATAGAAGATGAATCTAAAGGCCTTGGGTTTCTATAGAAAATGAAACTGAAACTTCAGGTCTATAGAAGATGAATCTAAAAGCCTTGGGTTTCGATAGAAAATGAAACTGAAACTTCAGGTCTATAGAAGATGAATCTAAAACATTGGGTCTCTATAGAAAATGAAACTGAAACTTCAGGTCTATAGAAGATGAATCTAAAAGCCTTGGGTTTCTATAGAAAATGAAACTGAAACTTCAGGTCCAAAGAAGATGAATCTAAAACATTGGGTCTCTATAGAAAATGAAACTGAAACTTCAGGTCTAAAGAAGATGAATCTAAAAGCCTTGGGTTTCTATAGAAAATGAAACTGAAACTTCAGGTCTATAGAAAATGAATCTAAAAGCCTTGGGTTTCTATAGAAAATGAAACTGAAACTTCAGGTCTATAGAAGATGAATCTAAAAGCCTTGGGTCTCTATAGAAAATGAAACTGAAACTTCAGGTCTATAGAAGATGAATCTAAAAGCCTTGGGTCTCTATAGAAAATGAAACTGAAACTTCAGGTCTATAGAAGATGAACCTAAAAGCCTTGGGTTTCAATAGAAAATGAAACTGAAACTTCAGGTCTATAGAAGATGAATCTAAAAGCCTTGGGTTTTGATAGAAAATAAAACTGAAACTTCAGCTCTATACAAGATGAATCTAAAAGCCTTGGGTCTCAATAGAAAATGAAACTGAAACTTCAACTCTATAGAAGATGAATCCAAAATGTTGGGTCTCTATAGAAAATGAATCTGAAACTTTAGGTTTCTTGGCAAACTGGATTTGCAACTGAATTTCTTGTACAGAATTGGAGACTCAGATTTTTTGGGGAATTGGAGCTGAAGCTTTCGGGTTCTAATGAAACAGAATGTGGATCAGAAACTGGAACTGAAACGTAAGTGTTTTTTTTGTAGGAACTGAATCTGGAACTAAAACTCAAGTTCCCCAGGAACGTGGGACTGAAATTTTTGGTTCCTGGAGGAACCAAGTCTGGACCCAAGCTTCAGGTCGCTGGAAACTGAAACCGAATCTGAAACTGATGCTTGCGTGTTCCTGCGAAACCTGAAGCAGCAGGTTCGAAAGAAACCAAACCAGAAGTGAAAGTTAAAAGATTCCATGGTGTCCGAACTGGCAAAGAGGCTAAAGGGATTTTCGTTTGGAAAGGGATCATGCGCCAACACAGTCATGGTGGGCCGAAGGCCCTGCTCCTGTGGCGTACTGTTCGTTGTTCTCGGCTCCAGCTCTGTCATAGTCCGAAGAGAGGAGGTTCTGGGGAGAGAGAGAGGCACCACATTGGCAGGACCATGCCCAGGCAAACTACAGGTCGAACAGCAGCTCCAGTCAACTGGGGAAGACCGACTGGGCGCTGCTGGATGGGCAGAAACTAGGCAGGTGGCACCACCTGATGGAGATGATATTTTTTGGCATCGGTTGCCCCTGAATATCCAGGTCAGCTGGGCATCATGTTGACACTACTATAGCCTGTGATGTGCCATCGCGGATACCCATCACTATGACTCGAAACAGATTAGGAAGCTCAGAGGTGGGGAAGGACGACCTGCACTCAGGCAGAATAGGAAGGGAACCTCCAGGATAGCCTGGGCGTAGCAAACAGCTTCCATCAACCGTTTTGTTACATTAGAAACCGAGCTGGCCCAAATGAAACGTGCCCTGGTCCGTCCCCTGGAGCTGGTATTGACATGAACATCTTCATCATGCAGGGCTCCACAAAAAGGGCAGGAACCCAGCTAGTATGGATTTTGCCAAATGAGGCAGCTCCAGTAAACCGGTGCTTTCGGGGTTAGGGATTGGAGAGCTGGGTGCGATGTGAAAGAGGAAATGCGAAAAGGAATGCACAGGGGCAGAGAAATAGAAACAGATAAAAATG